>NW_007233076.1:28115-124961 GCF_000164805.1 Carlito syrichta
GGAAAAATAAATTTACATATTCTTTTTAAAATTAAAATATTTTTAACAAAATGTGTAAACCAAATCAATTTCTTATATGTTTTTATTATATATGCTGCATATACATAGTAAATTTGTGTACATATGCACATCTATAAAGTGCATGCTTTCTATTAGTTAAGAGTGTATTTAGTTATTGCTTTTCTATAGTGACTAAATTGTATTATAGTAGGATATAACAATGGTAAAAAGACTCAAAAAAGCATGTGGTTTAACATGGATATAACAATGGTAAAAAGACTCAAAAAAGCATGTGGTGTCAAAGACTCCTAGCAAGTCAGTGGAAACAAAATGCAAAATGATTGTTAATTAAGATAGTCCTAAGGAGTATGACAAAAAAAAAGAGTTCAAATCCTCTTAGACACTTATGAGGTAAGATTAAGAATAAACTGATTCATGGTTTCTAGCAAAATAATATAGGTAACACTGACTGATTTTTAATCTTTCCAAACCTTAAATAAAAACAGACAAAGAAGCCAGAATAGCAAAACAAAATTTTATGGCTGACAGCTACAGCAAAATTCACATAAAGAGTATCCCTGCAATCCCAAAACCTAGACCCAACACCAGGCCCACATAGTACCAGCAACGGTCTGGGAGAAAGCAGAGGGAAGAACAAAGCACTTCGGATAAGTCCAAGATACAGAAATCAAATTCCCCACGGATATTCACCCTCAAAATAAGGTGTGTCCACCAGTGTTGAAAGCTCAGTGAGCCAATTTGAAAACAGTAGGCACACCTGGGAAAGGTCTATGACTCATGAGTGAGTTCAAGGGACAACAGGACAGAATGATCATGCAAGAGAGTCTCAACACAAAATACTCTTCAAGTTGACTAACATAAGACCTCTTCCAAGACAACTGCTCAACCTAAGAAGAAATGCCTGGGAGGACAAGCTAAATGGAAGCAGGTAGAACCAGTAAGCGCAAAGGAAAGAGAAACTCCAGAACGAAAGTATGGAGAAGTCCAGAGGCATGAAGTTAAGAAAGCCCATATGACCCTTCCTTTCCTTGAATACAGGAAAACTCTTCTCACTTCAAATCAGCAAAGGAATGCATTGTGGACAGATCCCATGTAAAGTTTTTGTAAAGAAAAAGAAAAATGAACAGATTAATACTCCTGTAGACAGTAGAGGCATGCCAGGAAACATCCCACAGAACAGATAAAGAATAGTCCCTAGTATTTCAAAACAAGCTAAAAGAATTTTTTAAAATAATAGAAACTATGAAAGAATACCAAAAGAATTAGAAATAGTCAGAAATAAGCTGATGGGGAAAAAAAAGAAATATTTGAAAAGAGACGGGACAAAACTCAGAAAAGACTTAGAAATAAAAGAAAAATCATTTTAGAAATGATGACTAAACTAAAAGGAACACAAGTACAAATAAATGGGTTTTGATAATGGATAAAGCATTTGGATACATAGATAATGCTTATAAAAATATAATATAGGAAAGAGGAAATTTTTTTAAATATGAAAGGAAAACAACTTAATAGAAAGTGATAAATAGAAAAAGGCGAACAAAAGCCAACAGCTATGTCAAAGTCTCCAAAGAAGACACCTAAAGGAATCAACTAGAATCCCTACTAAAATGCAAAATTCAGGAAAATCTTCTGAGATAAATAAAAACTTTAGGTTGTGTATATATTGAGAGAGCAAACCACATACCTGGAAAAATTTAACCACAAGAGACCACACTGAGACATATTCTAGTAAAACTAATTTTTAAGAAGGAAAAAAACAGTCCTTTCAGTATCTAAACAAAGACGAAGTCACTTATGAGGAAAAGAAAACCTGATTTTCATCATGCTGTTTAATAGAAATGTTTTATGACAGAAGACAATGAAATATCTTAATATATTTGTGAGCCCCAAGGAAAAAAAATGTGAGCCAAGAATTTTGTATGCAGTCAAAGTGACCTCCAAATAAAAAGCTTTTTGCGAACATACAAAGACTCAGGAAATATTGCCCAAGGGAGCCATCCCTGAGGGTTCTACTCTAGAACAAACTTCAGACAACCAAAGTGACTGGTGAGTAAACAACAAAGGCCAGGCCTAAAGAGTAAGAATTTAATGTGTATTTATTATATAAGTACCTGTAGAACCAGGATTAAACTATAGACACAAAGAAAACATTACAGTACATCATGGCTGTATGTTATGACAACATACACACAAACACAATTATTAAGAAGGAAAAGGCAACAATAATCTTGCTAGCTACCTTAGAGAAGTTGCCAGATAATAAATGAAGGCAGCATCAAATTAGAATACCACCAATTCTAAATGAAATAACAGATCTAGATAACAAATTTTAATGGCAGTTACATACCATAAAAAAAGAAACAACCAGACAATGCGTATCTCTTTTTTTTTTTTAGTTGCATTTTATGATAGCAATGTGGGGTACAAATGATGATTAACTGTACAAGTAGGGTGCATGCAGGTGAAGTTTGGGAACGCCTGGCCTGATGCATAATTTTTATCAAGAGGCACATGTTCTCTCTAAGTAAACTGGAAGAGAAGCCCGGCCTGGTGTTTACATTCAAGAACATGTGCCTCTTGACGAAAGCATACATCAGGCTGGGCGCAGTGCCTCACGCCTGTAATCCAAGTACTTTGGGAGGCTGAGGTGGCAGGATCTCTTGAGGCCAGGAGTTCAAACTCAGCCTAGGCAACATAGCAAGGTCTTGTTTCTACAAAATATCAAAAAAATTAGCTGAGCATCGTGGTGCAGGCCTGTAATCCCAGCTACTCAGGAGGCTGAGGTGGAAGAATCGCCTGAGACCAGGAGGTTGAGGCTGCAGTAAGCCGTGATCATGCCACTGCACACCAGCCTGGGCAACAGAGTGAGACCCCAACTCAAAAAAAGTATACATCACCATTTATGTAGTATTTCTGTTATCCAAAAATAAATCAAACCTGAATTCAAAAAAGTCTCCAAATTCCACCAGTTTATAAAAAACACAGAGGGAAAGAAGACCTTATTCAATAATCCTGCAAGGATAGAATGAACAAAATCCAGACCGTGGGAAATTCTTCAGGACAAATTACTCTCCTACACACTGAAGAAGTTTAGGAAATGTTAACTTTTTTGAATATATGATGATATTAAGGAATTACTGAAAAAGTTTAAACATGTTTGCTAGAAAAAAAAAACAGCTGACTATAAAAATCTCATCTTTATCTATTAAATAATCACATCGTTTACCCAAAAATATGCTAGCATGAAATTATTGTGTAACACCATGGATACAGTAACATCAGATTACATTGATCAAATAATAGACATTTAGACATCCTATGTATAAAAATAAAGAACTGAAATTATATATAAAAAAAAAACTATGTCAAATGAGATCTAGTTTAATAAATGATTCCTTGGCCTGAAACCTGTCATTTTGAGAATATTCAGTGACAAAACTCTGAGATCAATTGTTAAACTATTCCATAGACATAATTTGTATTCTATTAGACTATTTATTTTCATGTCTAAAATGAGCTCTCTCTGACTTACATTTAAGCCCATTTCCTTTATTTAGTTTTCTTATGAATGATCCTATCAAGACAGACCTGAATTTGCTTATTGTTTTGTCAGTAACCACTGGGTGATTTAGGGCAAGTTAAAGAATCATGAAGTAGATGTAAAGATTAAAAGATATAGTATTTAAAATGCTGGCATGCAAGCTGCCAACAGATACATTAAAAAATGCTCAGCCTCACTAGTCATCAAAGAAATGTAAATTAAAACCACACTGAGATACCACCTAACTCCAGTCAGGATGGCCATCATCAATAACTCAAGAAACAACAGATGCTGGAGAGGATGCAGTGAAAAGGAAACACTTCTACACTGTTGGTGGGAGTGTAAACTAGTATAGTCTCTGTGGAAAACAGTATAGCAATTCCTAAAAGATCTAAAAATCGACCTTCTGTACAACCCCACAATCCCCCTACTGGGAATATACCCAGAGGAACACAAATCACTCTATGAAAAAGATAACTGCACACATGTGTTTAATGCAGCATTATTTACAATAGCAAAAACATGGAACCAACCATACTGCCCATTGAAAGAGGACTGGATACAAAAATGTGGTACATATACACGATGGAATATTATGCAGCCATAAAGAAGGCCAAAATTATGAACTCCACAGCAACTTGGATAGACTTAGAAGCTATCATACTGAGTGATCTATCACAGAAACAAAGAACTGAGTATCACATGTTCTCATTCATAAGTGGACCTTGAACAACTGTTGTAATACTATAAAAAGGAATTGGCAGTGGTGGGAAACTGCCAGGGGAGGGCAGGGGCATGGTTGGTAGAAGTGGGAAACTGTCAGGGAGGGAGGGGCACACCTCATCAACAAGGGTACCTGCATAATGCACATTTGCATACATAACCCTGAGTTGTACCCTACATGCTAAAAAATTTTAAAAAAGAAAAAACCTGAAAAATAAAAATAAGTAAATAAATAAAACGCTGGCATATAAAAAGCATTCACTAGTTATTATCACAAAAAAGTTGATGAATAGTTGAATCGTGCAGGAATCTTACTCCCAGAAAAAATAATCTGCTATATCTGGTTTTAGAAGAAAGGAGATTATTGTGGTAGGGGGTGGGAGGAAGTTAGGCAGTTTACAGAAACTCTGGGAGAGCCAAAAAAAAATGCTGTTTGGTTACTACAGAGTCAGGAACAGAGCATCCAAGAAAAATGCCCCAAACTGTGGGTTATTCTAGTATCCACATAACAGCTAAACAGCTGTCATCTTTTTGCTTAACACCTAAGACATCAGGGACTGGTTACCAGAAGCTTAGACCCCCTGCTTGCCTTAAATGAACCAAGTCCCTCTGCTACCAGGACTGCCAACAGACCAGATCCCCCTCATAGAATAAACACTGCTCACTTCCATCTCCAGCTCTCAGTGGGATAGATCTGCTTGGCGGAACGTAGGCCACCAGCAGAACCCTTGCTGCAAAGGATTCTGAGAAACACAACTTGAGCCTTCTGGTCTCTATTGTACAAAAATTGTGCTAAAAGAGAGCCAAATGCTTACTGGGCGAACTCAGATAATTATCTTCCACTGTGTTCTAAAATGCTCAAAATCAACCTATGTTTTCCTTCTCTAATACAAGCACAGTCAACTCCACTAACCCTCTTCAGATGGACCATATAACCTTTCATTATCCTTACAAGCCTTCTCCAATCTTTCCAAATCCTCTATTAAACTGTTATTAAGCTGGGCTCTATATTCTGATTTGTCTAATTAATGCCAAGTATAGCAGAAGGATGACTTTTTTGGAAGGCATACATCTGCTAAAATAACCCATTTTATTCTGACCCTTATGAAAATGAACTGATTTTGCAAATATGTGTTCCATTTGTGTGGTACAATCCTTTTTCCTTATGTAGCCATCTATATATTATATATTAGCATATACTTCTTATTTTATATAGATTAGCACCTATTTCCTGTTTGTTTCTTTTTTGCTTTAAAGATGTGGGGTACAAGTCACAACTGGGTGCATAAGCAGTCTACACGAAGTCTGAGCGTTCCATTGGACCCACTTCGCCTGGATTCGGATCATGCACGCTTATGGATGTTGTGTGCTCCCCCTCCTTCGCCTGGCAGTGTCCTGCTACTGCCTATCCCTTTCTTGTACTATTATGATAGGCACTCAGGGTCGACTTTTGAGTGAGAACGTGTGGTACTCAGATCTTTGTTTCTGCGATAGATCACTGAGTATGATAGACTCCAAATCCATCCACGTTGCTGCAAAGTCCATAATTTTGTCCCTTATGGCTGTGTAATATTCCGTCGTGTATACGTACCACTTTTTTCTTTTTTTTTTTGTTGGAGTCTCGCTCTGTCGTCCAGACTGGAGTGCAGTGGCCGCTCCCGGCCACCGCAGCCTCGACCTGCTGGGCTCCGGCCATCCTTCCGCCTCAGCCTTCCAAGTGGCCGGAATTACAGGTGCGCGCTACCACGCCCGGCTCATTTTTTGATTGATTGTAGAGATGAGGTCTCGCTGCCCAGGCGGGTCTCGAACCGCGGGCTCAGGCCATCCACTCACCTCAGCCTCCCAAAGGCGCGGGATGACAGGCTGAGCCACCGAGCCCGGCTGTACCACATTTTTAAAAATCCAGTCTACTTTCAATGGGCAGAACATCTGGTTCCATGTTTTTGCTTTTATGGTAGTGTTGGAATAAACATGCATGTGCAGGTATCTTTTTCCTAGAATAATTTGAGTTTCTCCAGGTATATTCCCAGTAGGAGGATTGCTGGGTCATATGAAAGGTCAATTTCTAGTTCTTTTAGAAATCACCACAAAATGTTGAACAAGTTTGCACTCCCACCAACGGTGCAGAAGCATTCCCTTTTCTCTGAATCCTCACCAGTATCTGTTTTTTTGTTTTTGTTTTTGTTTTTGTTTTTTTTGAGTTGGAGTCTCACTCGGTCGCCCAGACTGGAGTGCAGTGGCCGCTCCAGCCACCGCAGCCTCGACCTGCTGGGCTCCGGCGATCCTTCCGCCTCAGCCTTCCTAGTAGCCGGAATTACAGGGACACACCACCACGCCCGGCTGATTTTTTTTTTTTTTTTAATTGTGGAGATGAGGTCTCGCTGCCCAGGCGGGTCTCGAACCCGCGGGCTCAGGCCATCCACTCACCTCAGCCTCCCAAAGGTGCAGGATTATAGGCTGAGCCACCGAGCCCGGCGTGTTTTTTTGTTTTGTTAACGATGGCCACTCTCACTGGCGTTAGGTGGCATCTCGGTGTTTTGATGTGCATTTCTGTGGTGATTTGTGAGGCTGAGCATTTTTCATGTCTGTTGACTGCTCAGATGTCTTCTTTTGAGAAGTGTCTACTCGTCTCCTGAAAGAACTTTACAGTGAAAATTACAAAACACCCCTCAAAGAAATCAAAGAAGACACAAACAAATGGAAATATATTCCATGCTCATGGATTGGAAGAATCAACATTGTCAAGACGTCCATCCTGTGGGGCTCGGTGGCTCAGTCTGTAATCCCACGCCTTGGGAGGCTGAGGTGAGTGGATTGCCTAAGCCCGCGGGTTCGAGACCCTCTTGGGCAACTTGGCGAGACCTCATCTCTACAATAAATCAGAAAATTAGCCGGGTGTGGTAGCGCATGCCTGTCGTTCCAGCTCCTTGGAAGGCTGAGGCAGGAGGATCGCCGGAGCCCAGCAGGTCAAAGCTGTAGCCACTGCACTCCAGTCTGGGCAACGAAGTGAGACTCCAACTCAAAAAAAAAAAAAAGAAGTCCATCCTACCCAAGGAAATCTACAGATTCAACACACAACTCATTAAATTTCCATCATCATTCTTCTCAGACCTGGAAATGAAGATACAGAAATTCATATGGAAACAAAATTACCACATCTAGTCAAAACGATTCGCAGAAAAAGAAACAAAACAGAAGGTGTTATACTCTCAGACTTTAACATTTATTATAAAGCCACAATAATCAACACAGCCTGGAACTGGTACAAGAACAGGCATATATACCAAAGGAACAAGATAGAGATTCCGGAAAAAAACCTCAATTTCTTGATCAACTCATCTTCAACAAAGCTTACACCACCAACCTCTGGGGAGAGGAGAACCTATTTAGTAAATGGTGCTGGGAAAACTGGTTAACCACATGCAGAAGATTAAAACAATATCTCTACCTATCACCATTCACACAAATCAACTCTAATGGATCAAAGACCTAAACGTAAAATCTCAAACTATAAGAATCTTAGAAAATCTTATGAAAATTGGAACAGGCAAACAATTGCTGATCAAAGTCCCAAAAGCACATACCATTAGAGATAAGATAGACAAGTGGGACCAAACTGCAAAGCTTCTGCAAAGCAAAAGAAAGCATCAAGAGAGTGGGGAAGCAGTTCACAGAATGAGAAAAAAATACTTGCCACTGTATATCTGACAAAGGTCTCACATCCAGGATCTACAAGGAATTGAAACATGTCCAAAGGGAAAAAAAATAAAACAGCCCCATTGAAAAGCTTATATTTCTCAGCAACCCCCTCGGGTCCCCCCCACTGTGGGAGCTTTTCTGTCCTCTTAATAAATCCTGCTTTCTCACTTTCTGGCTGTCTGTGCCCCTCATTCTTCCCGGGCACAAGACAAGAACCCCGATCTGAAGAGCTGCAGAAGATCGTTGGAGCCAAAGAGCCATGCACCCCAGAGGCTGACTTGCCAGCCAGCTGAGCTGGCAGAACTGGGAGAGCTGCTGGAAGAAGGTGAGACACCAAAGCTTAGACACTCCAGGGGCTAGGCTTGCCAGCCTACCGAGTCAGCAACACTCTCAGAGCTTGGCTTGCCAGCCCGTTAGAGCCGACCTTCTCTGGGGCTTGGCTGGCCGACCCATTGAGCTGACACTCTCGAAGCCCAGGCTGACCTGAAAAATCCATATCAAAAGGATATTATCAAGAAAGTGAGGCCAGGAGTGGTGGTTCATGCCTGTAATCCCAGCACTTTGGGATGCCAAGGCAGGAGGATTGCTTAAGCCCAGGATTTTGAGATCAGCTTAGGCAACATAGCAAGACCCCACATATTTCTTTAATTAGATCTATAGTTTAATTTTAGATTATCTTTTAGCATTATTAAAATTAAAGAAAATAATTATCTTTTGAGGAGTATTTAAAATATGTTAGATACTACTATTAAATAGGGTAAATCAACATAAATATTACCAAACTGTTTTTTAAAAAATAATAACCTTATACCTGCACATGCATGGTCATTGCAGCACTATTCAAAATAGCAAAAACATGGAACCAACCGTACTGCCCATCAAAACTGAACTGGATAAAAAAAAAAAATGTGGTACATATACACGATGGAATATTATGCAGCCATACAGGACAAACATATGGCCCTCACAGCAACTTGTTTGGATTTGGAGTCTGTAATACTCAGTGATCGATCACAAGAACAAAGAATCAGAGTACCACATGTTCTCACTCATAAGTAGACCCTGAGCATTCACCATAATACTATAAGAAAGGGATTGGTAGTAGCGAAATACTGCCAGGGTGGGGGGAGGGAAATAACATCAATAAGGGTACCTGATCTCAAACCAGTCAAAGTGGGGACCAAAGGGAAGCCCTAACTTTCCTGTGCGATGATCACTTGTATATCTAATCCTGAATTGTACCCCACATCTTTAAAATAAAATAGATATTAAAAAAAGATTCCAGATGAGCTTTTAAAAAATAAAATAAAATAATTAAAAGTGTATACTTATTTAATTAGATCTATAGTATAATTTTAGATTATCTTTTAGAGTTATTAAAATTAAAGAAAATATCTTTTGAGGCATATTTAAAATATGTTAGGTACTACTATTAAATAGGGTGAATCAACATAAATATTACTTGTTTTTAATAAAATAATAACCTCATACCTGCACATGCATGTTCACTGCAGCACTATTCACAATAGCAAAAACATGGAACCAACTGTATTGCCCATCGAAACTGAACTGGATTTTTAAAAAATGTAATACATACACATGATGGAATATTACACAGCTATAAAGAAAGTCAAACATATGGCCTTTGCAGCAATTTGGATGGATTTAGAATCTATCATACTCAGTGATCTATCACAAAAACTAAGAACTGAGTACCACAGATTCTCACTCTTAAGCAGACCCTGAACATTTACCGTAATACTATAAGAAAGGGATTGGCAGTAGTGGGACACTGCCAGGGGAGAGCAGGGGTGATACAACATCAATAAGGGTAACTGAACTCGCCAGGCGAAGTGGGGACCAAAGGGAGGCCCAAACTTTACCTGTACAATGACCATTTGTATATCTAATCCTGAATTGTATACCATGTCTTTAAAAATAAATAAATAAAACCTCTAAAACAGGTCAAGTTCCATAATTCATTATTCTTTAAGATGGAAGGCCACTGTTCCTTCTCTTCTCAGTTCATTGTTCATTGCTTATGGCTACTTTTAGAGTTCAAGGAATCATACAAACTATATTATTCATATTCTCACCTATGAATGATTCCTTTTCTTTAAAAGTCGTTTTTCCTTTCTGCAGGCAGTCATACATACATATAAAATCATTTAAATATAAGTAGAACCAATGAAGAGTGAGAGACTTGTCTTTTAGAGTTTCAATAATTGCATCAGTTCATTTAAGCTTGTCTACTGGATATGATCTTAGACATTTCATAATTCTGTTTGCAATCAAAATGGTAACAAAATAATGGACAAATAAAACTGTGAGAGACTGTGAGAAGGATAAATGGTTTGAATATGACACAGAAGGTAATGAAGAGCAAATGATTGAATGATGCCAGGAGAACACCATGATCTTGGCTAGAGAATTCCAAAATGGCCTGGAGTAAAGGAAGGTGGAAAGAGAGTGGTTAGAAATCTTTGGCTCCATTGGCCCAAAGCAGACATATCTCAAAGTTTCTCATTTTGATAAACTACCCCTGTCTTCAAGAGTTCAAAATAATCAATCAACTTGGTACAAACATCCATGTACACATATTAGTGGTCATCTGTTCAGAACAGTGGCAATCGGGCAATAGACTGAAACTTTCGTACCAACATAATAAAGAGATAAGAATTAAAATCTAGAGAGAGGAAAAAACCTACAAAACCATAGAGTGTAGTCTTCACTCACAGAGAACACCTAGAGCCATCCTCCTACGTGCAAAACCAAGTATGACAGACTAGAAAAAGATCAGCATTTTTCAGGTTTCCTTCCTACTCTAAGGTCATTGGACCAATGTCAGAGGCAATGGCCAACCTCTTTCAAGTGGGCCCAGAGGGCTCTGCCAAACCAAGTTCAAGTCTCTGGAGAATATTTCCATCCCTGCAATGAACTACAGGCCTTGCTTGTGTTTACCATATGGACTTATTCTCCAGCCAATTAAAAAGATAAGCAGCCTCAGAAAACATATGGTACATATTCCACAATACTTTGGAGCAACTATACAGTCTATCTTCCATAGAATCTACAATTTAACAAAGAATACAAATCTGCATTACAGTCTCAGGAAACCTGCCAATATCAGATTGTTCTTACACATAAGTAAATATTTATTTTGCCCTTCTTAAAAGAATAAAAAATGTAGATAACCCAGGGTAGTTGATAGTCTATAATTTTTCTCCCTTTAAAGACTTCAAAAATATATCTTTCCTAGCCACAATATACTAACAAATGTGCACTCTTTTGTACCTATGTAAGCTACCTTCTTTATAGCATGTAATGTAATTTAATATATGAGATAATGATTCTATCAATTTATTTTTATATACTGTTATTAAAAGTACATCAGTTTGAAAATGCTTTTAAAAATGTTTTCAATCATTCTATAAATCCTATATTACTTCAGCATGATTTAAAATGGCATCTTTTTTTCCTTGAATATATAATGAAATGCCAGTTTACAAGACATCTCTGGGTAGTATCTGGAGTGTATCTATTGGAGAAAGAGTGTTTTCACTCCCAAAGAGGGTGACAAGAATCCTTTAATTTACAATGTAGAGCAACCGTGCTATTTTACATCAGGCAGTCTTTTACTTTTCTTCTTGTCTTTATTTTTAGTCCCTATGATGTTTTGTTCCCAGATGTAGGAATGTAGCTGAACAGGCGTTGCTGCTAATTATTGAGCAAACACGATATACACATGAAGTCCAGATGTTAACGTGATCAGTTTTTTTCTACAAGTAAATAGATTTCTTTCTGTGTCATATTTAGATCAGATAAAGCCTTTCTACATTTTACCTTAGTCATTTGAAGCCCTTATTTCAGTCAATTCTCAATCAGTTACATATCAGCCAGCGACACGCTCATACTTAAGGTTTATATCCAACTGAAATACTTCATATGTTTCTTAATTTGTTAACCATAATCTAATTTAGGTTTTCATAAGAACAGAAGTCCTTAGGAAAGGTATTTGATTCACAATTATAAAATAAAATGTTGAAAGTAAACACAAAGAGAATGTCTGGAGAGGTGGGGGTGGAGGAAAAGACAGAAACAAAGAGAGGGATACATTTTGCTGGGCATTAACATCATATCATTTTTTTCCTAGAGTAATTTTTGATAACAGGAGAGGAATACAAAATTCTCAGTTAATCATGGAGATTTTAAACGTCTCTCTGATGAACGGGGGAAAAAAGTCAACATTTCATGGTTTGCCAGTGGATCAATAAGTGTTCGTTATATAGAGGCATTTTTGTGTTTTAATTTCCATTTTATTTACAGACTACACTCCAGAGCAATATAGCTGTTTAAATAGAGACCATTACCAAAATGTTTTCCAAAGCTAACTTTCCACTATCAACTGACATTCTCCAGGAATATTAGCATTATAAACTTAACACTCAATACAAGAAAATGTGCATTTCAGTCTACAGCTCTCGTAGGGCACAAAGTGAGACTAGAACAAAATCAAATTGATCATTTGAAAAGCTAAAAGGTCAATGAGCTTAAAATTGCTATAGTAACTTTCATATAACTATTACAATATATTTTTGATTCTTAGAAATATTGAAAAACACTTTATTAAAGTATGTCTCAGTTATTCAGTAATATATAAATTTATTTCCATTTGTAGACAAAACTAGCTGAAGAAATCCAGGAGACACTGTAATTTCAAGCTGTGTTTTTGTACAAACTGAGCTTATAACATTACAAACTCTTTCCACCAACCAAGGAGCCAAAGAGGCTGTTCTTGTCTGATTTGGCTCAAGTGATGAGGGCCATGACCTTGGCCTTCAGCAGAGTTGGTAGAAAACCAATTTCAACTGGGTCAAAGTCAAAATTTGAGCATGATACTGACATATCTGATTGTTTTTGTATGAACACATGGTATAAAAAGATTTCTTTTGGGAGATACCTAAATGTAAACTGGCTTTACATTGTTTCTTAATTTTCTAACAAATTTCGCTTGATTTTTTTCTTTTTTTTTTTTGCCATGTCAGGCAATTTTCAACATATTTCAACATGTTCATGAAGCTTTGCTTAAAAGAAATGAGCCACTGAGTTACCCAGAGAAAATATTTTGGCATTCAAATAAAATGTCACTCTCTACAGACTTCTCTCTGTTGTGCCTAATCAACAAAAACTTTTAAATGAATCATATACAGGTTGACTGAATGTAGTTTACTGATTAACAACTTGAACAACAACCAAAAAAAGGTTCAACACCCATTACAGACCTTTGCATCATGTGGTATAAGGATATTAAATCTCCAATTGCAAATGATCCCTTCTTACATTTTTAATAAATAACAACCAAGTGAATGAATACATTAATCTGGAACCAGAAAAAAAGCAGGCTACATGCTTGAAAGAAATCAGATAATACATTTACAAATTATGTTCCTTCTATTAGAAAACTGAAAATTCAACAGAAATATATATTTTCGCCTAATGTCACATGGAGATAAGGAAAGTTATGATTAGATACTATTTAAAATGAGTAAAATTTTAATCATTTTTAAGAGAAATTGAAATATTTGTGATGATTTAGATTTTAAAAATGTTTTTTGAAGTTGTCATTCTTGGTACTGTGCTTCATATTTCAGGAACTTGAATCCTGATCTGCACTCCACATCATGGAAGTATATGAAATATTAAATTTTCCCGAAATGACAATCAATTTCTAATATTTAGGAAAAAATATCATATCTGAGTGACAATAGTAAGTACAGTTGGGTCCGCAGTCCTCGCTAAAGATAGACACCTAAAACACACTGTGATATAGATTCCATAGAAGTTATGTTTCAACTAACAGAATCATGATTGTTTGTTATCAACATGTAGTACAACACTAACATTCTGGAAACAAATAACTGTGGTGGATTAAAAAGCACTTGCTAAAATTTCCATTTCCTTGATTACTTAGTTTTTAAAAACCATAGACTAAAAAAACTGTCAAAAGTAATTAGTATACTTACCCGATTTTCAGCAGGATTGCACCTAGATTATCTAGTAAATGTAGTTGGTAAGAGGAAAGTAGAGAAAAATCATCAAATCAGTTATGATTATCTCTGGTCCCAGAGATTTTATTGTCAGGAAATGCTTTTTACGTATCATTATAAACCTTCCTACCCATACTGACTTCTAAACTCTGGACAATAAGGTTGGTCCCAAAAGGAATCATCTCAGTTATTTGTACACAGTTACAGTTACAGGCCAAACTTATAATGATAGCATAATAGCATTGAAACAATATTTTTGCTTTATCCAAAATGTAGTATTTATTTCTTCAAAATTTGTACTACATTTGTTAGTGAATTTTTTCAAGAAAGTGAAGCCTTTAGAGTCTAAAGCATTATCTACACAAATAAAGTAAAATATTAAATAGCAGTGTGCTCTTGTGGGAAGAGCAGAGTTCACAGGTTTTCAAATAACTCTATCTAGTAAGGTATTGCACTAAACAAGTGATTCAGTCTCTGATTTAAAATTTGAAAGCAGTAAAGATGGAATAATAATGGTTATCTGAGGAAATGAATTACATAAGTCATATGAATTACAGGATTTGTAAAAATGCCAAATTCGCCTTTTTACTTACCAGCAGGATATGGGCCTTAAATTACCTAATTTTCACAACAGATAGAGGATACTGATAAGTCACAAAGTTTTACTAAAGTATCCAGAATTTATCCCTCCTTATAGGCAATATAAGATAGATAAGTCTTGTAGAGCACCAGAAACATAGAAGAACGAAAGATATCTCAATCTGAGAGGTTAAATATCCTATTAGTACAAAAAGCAAGTATAATATGACCATAAGCCGGGCTCGGTGGCTCAGCCCGTAATCCTGTGCCTTTGGGAGGCTGAGGTGAGTGGATTGCCTGAGCCCGCGGGTTCGAGACCCGCCTGGGCAGCGAGACCTCCTCTCTACAATAAATCAAAAAATCAGCCGGGCGTGGTAGCGCATGCCTGTAATTCCGGCTACTTGAAAGGCTGAGGTGGAAGGATCGCCGGAGCCCTGCAGGCAGGTGGGTGACTGAGCGAGACTCCAACTCAAAAAAAAAAGACCATAAATATATAGATTTATGTAAAGAGTCTACAAATAATGTATTTGCCATTGTTTGCGCTTTCATTCAAGAGCTTTATCAAATATTAGATTTCCCACCTTTGAAAGAGTTATTAAAAAATGAAATTTACAGAGTAAGAAAGACCTATCAAATAGAGGGAAAGTAATTCTTACTAAATATAGTTAAAGAAGTTGGATGACTTAAGACAAAGAAGAGGACATTTGACCTACTCTCTTAGAAGTAGGTATTATGAGGAAGGCTATTATGAGGAAAATGTTAACCAGTCATTCTACATCACGAAGAGAGGAAAGATTTTTGAAACATCAGAAAAAAGAGAGTTTTAAAACTTAGCAGAAGAGGCTAAAATAGGGTTACTGTATAATTTTTTGTTATGTGGTTAAGCATTGAGACAAACCGGGAAGAAAGGGTGTGTAATCTGGATCTCAAGGAATAGAATAGATAGCAATTCATGTTGAATGGCTTGGCTCTACCTTTGCTAAAGCCTGGGTGCTTGATCATTGATCTTTGATGTCCCTTCCAACACTTAAGTTTTATAGCTTATTCCCAGGAACAGAAGTGGGCATTCCTAGGTCAACTGTGGGTTTCAACACATCATTTTTTGGCCAAGTTACTAGCAATGTTTTATAGCAAGATGAGTAGCTCTGTATTCAATGAGTTTAATGCCAATCTAGTCACTTTAACCTGGGCAGTTTTGAAACATATTAGTTATAAAGTGAATTCCTAACTTGGTTTTATATACACAATGAATACTAGCATATTTTCATTTCTAAAGGTAAGCATAACTGCAGGTCTAGCCAGTTATCATTAAGTCTGAAAAGCTGAAACATTTTAGCCAGTTTTCAGAAATAGAAAGGTAATAGTACATTTTTATTATTAAATGGTACATGCATTATGATATGCCACAAAAGAGACATTCCACTTTTAAGACATTCCATTGGTTTATATTCAAAATGACTTTCTACACCACTAGGTGAAATGTGCTTCTTTACAGAACTGAAAGATACAGCCCTCATCATTTAACTGCTGATCTCTTGGTTCCCACATATTCCAGAACTAGGATTTGGCCTGCTGAGTTTTGGCAAGCTTCATGTTGGTATCAAGCAAACTACCATCCAAAAAAGTGTTGGATAGCACTACCAGAACTCTGAGTTGTACTGAAATCCAAATGTGAATTTCCTGGAACATGTAGTCAACAGATTTCTGAAATTGCAGACCAGCATTTTGCTTTGCCTTTATAAGTGCTTGCCTATCTTGGAAGAAAATCTATAAAATCTTTTCCAGTGGATTCAGAGAGAAGATAACTACAACTAAAATGACCAATTCACTAGTCGGCTTTAATATTTTATTCCTTGACTTCCATATAAAACTGTATAAATATAACATGGTTATATTTATTATGAAGGTATGCTTTCAAAGTAGCAAAAGATTAGAATGATAGAACTACAATGATCATCATCTTCCTCTATGTAAATTTCCTTAAATGCAACCATTTTTGCACCATAACCTCAATGATCAAGACAAGATTGATACTTAAGACTCAAACTTGCTATTTTGTGCTTTTGTCCCAAAAGAGGTTTTGCTAAGAGTGGTTTTATATTGCATTTTCTTAAACGACCTCCCTAAAACATCAGCTTGCATATATTTAATTTTTTCAGCTTATTCAATTTTCCACCCACCTTCCACCTCTTACTCCTAAAGGAATTCCCTTGTTCCCTCTCTGGACATATTCTCCACTCTCCAATTTTCAGGTTCCTGACAAGCAATATATAGTTGAGGGAATAACTCAGCCACTTTCTGACGTGCTATACTAATAGCCTGATAACATCAAGTTAATTTAAGAAAATAACTTAGTTTACCATGTAAGCAATTAACGCTTCTTCTATTCTTCTTAAGTAACCTGGGTTTCCGATGGATACAGAATATTTTCCAGGCTGGATTTATTCAGCCATTCAGGTAGCTCTGGGCATTTAAAATTATCATGACAAACAGATTCTAGCACAGGGCCTAATCTATAGTGAGAAGAGGGAAGAACAAAAGAGGTTAAATGTAAAAATACCTTTTCTAGAATCACAAAAACTAAGTATCGTAGGAAAAATACCTCTTTCAGAATAAAAATTATTAAATTTAGAATCATGTGTATTCCCCAGATGAAATAAATTTCATAAATAAATAAAAATTTTTTAATAAATAAATTTTTGAAGGCAATAGACTCCTATACAGGATTGGCATACATAAAGATAAGTCTCAAAGCAACAAATCAGAACCAACAGGCATCCAATGAGCAAGCAAGGCAAATTTACAGGAATCCAGAATATTTGACACAAAGTCAGTTTTCTCTTCCCACCCCTTCCTCCAAAGTTTTCTTAAAATAGGTGTTAATCACAAGAAGATTGCCTGATAAAATGTTTTCTGGGCAGGGCGCAATAGCTCATGCCTGTAATTCCAGTACTTTGGGAGGCCAACATAGGAGAATGATTGAGTCCAAGAGTTCAAGACTAGCTTGGGCAACATAGTAAAACCTTGTCTCTACAAAAAATAAAACATTAAAAGTGATATTTTAGATGTAAAGCTTGAACCATGTTTGGGGCAGTGGCTATGTGACGAGGAGAGAGATTGTCATAGTGCAGAATAGAAGGACCCAGGTTAAGGCTAAGTGGTGTACACAGCTCCGATTCCGACTGATGTGTCCGGTCTGGCAGACTGCAGGCAAGCCAGACATATTTATTTGAGTGGGAGGCAAAAAACCTCTTTAGACAGAGTTCATCCCAATGAGAGCGCCCCCATACAAACAAATGGCTTGGTTCTGGGTGTGATAGTCTACACAATAAGGAGTCGACTAACTAATCAAAGCAGTCTTCTGACTGAGCCTAATGTGTGAGTTGGGGGAAATAAAAACTGCAAATTATAAAGGAAAACAAAACTGAAAAAGCTGTTTTATTTAAAAACAAAAACCAAGATTTGTGAAATTCAAGCCAATCCTTTGGGTTAACCCATGGCGGGGGGCAGTGCTAAGACAACAGAAAGACCTACTCATCAGTGGCCTCCTTGCATTATAGGATACAGCAGGGATCCCCAACCCCCGGGTGCAGACAGGTCTGTGGTCTGTTAGGAAGTGGGCCACCCAGCAGGAGGTGAATGGCCTGCAAGCTGAGCTCTGCCTCCTGAAAGATCAGCCTTAGATTCTCACAGGAACGTGAACTCTATTGTGAACTGTTCCAGCCAGGGATCTAGGTTGCCTGCTCCTTATAAGAGTCTAATACCAGATCATCGGCCCCCCCACCATACCCAGTCCCTGGAAAAATCGTCTTCCTTGAAACTGGTCCCTGATGCCGAAAAGTTTAGGGACCGTTGGTGTACAGAATATCAGCCATACCCCATCTCCATGGGATGCAGCACACAGCAAACTGAAGTTTGGAGGGGAGACAGAAGGGGTAGTTGGAACCATGGCTACCCGTGGATATTGAGAAATTGCTAAACAGCACATGAATGTTACCCAGAATTCCAAGATTTAAGTAAGAAAGACTTTGAATAAAGGCAACTCTCAAAACAGGAGATGAAAGTGAGAATTAAGGAAATATTTTTCCATAATACCCTCTTCCAGGTTGCAGTGGTATGGAGCAACATGGGTTGCACATTTACTATAAATATAAACAGCCATGCCTGTAGCTCCAGTTACTTGGAAGGCTGAGGTGGAAGCATCGCCTGAGCCCAGCAGATTGAGGCTGCAGTGGCCGGTGGCCGAGAGCATACCACTGCACTCCAGCCTGGGCGACAGAGTGAGACTCCAACTCAAAAAAAAAAAAAAAAAGTAGTGCAGGTTGTAAGAACTCAGGAAAAATATTTGACATTTCCATCTTGACAAGAAGTTTTTTTTTAGAAATCCATAATAATGCATTGTTTTACAAACACACTAGTTTTATTTTGAAGCAAGCAGGGCGTAAATCAGATTTACCAACATATTAAATACTCTCCTCTTATTAAAATCTTCTCTTGGTTTTCATAAACCTGGTTTTTGTCCAAGTTTCTGGCTACTCCATATAAGACTTCAATTTATCTTCTTCTGTTCACACCTAAAGTGGTCATGTGTTCCAAAGCTCCATCTTTCATCCTCAGACCTTTGCCCACACATTTTCTCTGGAAGATCTCATCCCGAGTCAAGTTTCACCCACAGTTTGTGTGCTTACAATTTTCCTACAGAGTTGACAAGCTTAAGAAACCATGGGATCTGGTGAGTAGAACTGGAAGTAGAGGAAATTTCAGGTAAGAAAAAAAAAGTGTGCTTACAGCATAGAGTCTAAAATACCTCTCAGATAGCCGGCTACTCAAAACACAGTTGACTTGAAAGTGTTGATTCTCTTAGTGAAGGAGAGGCATTGAAAGTGTTTTCATCAATATAATCAGGCCCAATGTGTGTCTGAAGAAACAATCCCCAAATTTCATGCATTTCACTTAGCAGGAAAAATCCTTGAGGGGTGAGGACAGAGAGAATCTCTGTCGCTGGTTCAATTGTACATCCTTTAAAAATGCAACCCAATGTTAGGAGGTTAAAACAAGTAAACGAAAACAAACAAACAAAAAGCCAAAACCATAACAAAAGTAAAACCACTAGGGTCAGAGCACTAGGGAGGAAAAGGAGAAAGTGTTCAATAAGCCAAACCCAGAGAAAGGTCCTCCTTTCCCATCTAATGAGTTAGAAGACCATGTACTTTTAAACCAACTGGTGTTCATCTGATGAAATCTAAATATTATACCATTTAACAACCTCCTTTGCTGACTTGCCTTAAGGATACTTAGGATAAAATAGGAGAAAAACTCTCCTGTCCCTAAGGTAATGATTTCAACTAGCTTGACCATGTCTGAGTGCATGTGTGTCAGGTAGTGCTGAGGAAAAAAAAAGTGAAAATAAGGTCATTCTTGTTTTATACAGTATTCTCTAGTTAAGTTGAAGAATAAACTATATAGATGTCAACATCTGGCCTTTCCCAGAACCCACTACTCTGAAGAGAGTTCAAACTCTTCCCGAGGCAGTGAGCATCACAACCTCACCAGCACAGGACCCACAGGGAAAATATGTCAGACCCATGTGTGAAATAATACCCTGTGTGTTCCATGTGTTCAACACCTAGCAAAGTTAGAGACAATGAACAGGGTAACTATGTAAATTATACCGACAAATATGTCTTCTATGTTTTATTTGAATGGGTCATTTGTAAGAAGCTTACATACTAAATTAAAGTTTAAATATAGTCTAGGCAAATCATCCTTTTCTAGTTTGAACATAGGTTTATCTCATTTAAAAGAATTATAAAATGCCAAATTTAATTTTACCTGTATTTCCCTTCATCACTTGTTTGTAATTATAAACTTATGTACTACACACCTGATACATTCATGACACAATACCAATAAATTAAGGGTGAAAAGAAACACAGAAAGGAAGTATAAGATACAATCCCTGCATGAAACATCTCAGAATCTATTCCAGATACAAACACAAGGGCACTAATCCTAAAGCCAGGCATTGCATGATAAGTGAGCTAACAGAAGCCACAGGATACTATGGGAGAATAGATATTTGAGCTGACCTTAGAGTTTAAGGACAGGTTTTTCCCCCAGACGAGGAAGCATGTTGGGAAAAGGACAAACACAAAGACATGGAGGCATGAGAAAATGTACCATAGTTAAAACATTTTTTGTTTTTCTTGCAAGAGAGGAAACAACTGGGGGAGGAATAGAAGGGTATGTCGGGATCATTTGTTCTTCAGGCACTCTGAGAAATTCTTAAATCCATGTAGAATTTATCTAAAACACAATACATCTACAAAGGGAGAAATATAAATGACCGATAAATATATTTTTAAAACTTGACCTAACTGAATAGCAAAGAAATGCAAATTAAAATAAGATACTTGGTTTCACTTATCAAATTAGGACATAAAAATAGTAATACCCTGATTTGGCAAGGATGCAGAACAAAATGAACATTTTGGTATATTTCTTGAGATATATCCTAAGGAATAATCATTAGCCTGCAAGCAGATATACTAACAAAGAGATTAGTCAGGATATTATGTACTAATAAAAAAAAACTTGGAAAAAAAATTAAATGTCTAACAATGAGAAATAGGTTAAATAAACTATTATATAAACATAAAATAAAATATGTAAGGATAGAATTTATTGAAGAATTATAAATGAGATGGATTATGTGTGCTCTTTATGTGAACTGAAAAAGTTTATCTATGTATGGTATACACAGAGAGACAAGAGCTATGAGAATACATTCAAAAGCAAAAGTTATCTCTATGTGGTAGATGCAATTGTGGCTTTTTTAAAATGTTCATCTGCATTTTCTAAAATTTCTAAAATGAGTATGCAATGACTTTATATAAAAAAATTATTTGTCCAACTTTACAAAAGGCCAAGGCATAGTTGTTGGTTCCTGTATTAGACCAGGAGCAAGGTGCTTTATAGCAGTAAGCATAATTGTCCTTCTTCCAGTGCAGAAACAAACTTTTGGAAGAATAAGAAACCTTTAGACCCTTTTTTCCTGAGTAATAATCATTTGTAGTATGAAGGTGTTTTTGTTTTTGCTTTTTTTGAGTGGGAGTCTCACTCTGTCGCCCAGACTGGAGTGCAGTGGCCGCTCCCAGCCACCGCAGCCTCGACCTGCTGGGCTCAGGTGATCCTTCCGCCTCAGCCTTCCAAGTAGCCGGAATTACAGGCATGTGCTACCACGCTCGGCTGATTTTTTGATTTACTGTAGAGATGAGGTCTCGCTGCCCAGGCGGGTCTCGAACCCGCGGGCTCAGGCAATCCACTCACCTCAGCCTCCCAAAGGCGTGGGATTACAGGCTGGCTTGTAGTGTGAAGTTTTATCTTCTCTCATTTTTCTAGTCACTCCACCCAGCAAAGCGAGTGTTCCCAAGTAAATGTATGGCCCCACACCCAGAACTGAATAGAGATTTCAGAGAGCTCCCTTTTTTAAAAAAACTGGCCTCTGCTAGAACTCTTTGTAAGGGGTATAATAGAACTTATTAACTCTTTAAAGTGACTAGAGTATGTCTATACCTATACCATGGAAAAATATGAGTCAAATTCAGGAAAATTATGAAAATATGTTCAATTCTATGACATTATTTTTAAATTGATTTTTTTTTTTTTTTTGGGTTGGAGTCTCACTCTATCACCCAGGCTAGAGGGCATTGGCAAGCTCCCAGCCACCACAGCCTTGACCTGCTGGGATCAGGCGATCCTTCCACCTCCACCTTCCAAGTAGCTGGAACTACAGGCACACACCACCATGCCCAGCTAGTTTTTTTATTTATTGTACAGATGAGGTCTCGCCAAGTTGCCCAGACTAGTCTCAAACCCGTGGGCTCAGGCAATCCTCTCACCTCAGCCTCCCAACGTGCTGGGATTATAGGTGTGAGCCACTGTGCCTGGCCTTAAATTGATTCTTAAATGATATTCAAACTCCTCTGTATTTTCTGTCAACATTTAACAAGCCCTGAAGTTTATTACTTACAGAGAAAGGGGCTCTCCCTGTGGGTTTAGCACCTAACTAGGAAATAAATGTCAAGATGCATACGTGTCATTTATGGATGGGTGGGAAAATGAATGTAACTCTGATAATCAGGGCCTTGTGAAAAATAATAGTTCAAATAAATAGTGAAATAAACAAGTATAAAAAGAATAGTTTTGGAAAAATATGATTTTTCCTGGAGAGTATTAGGTTGCCAAAAAGTAAGCTTTTGAGTGAGATGTCCATTTTGCTAGCTCAGAGCATTTGGTAACTTTGTGAGGACAAAAGTGACATCATGCCAGTATGGTGTGACTTTTAAAGATTTGTACTCCTCATTCTCTTAAAATAAAAAGGAAGTTAAATAATAAAGTACAGTTTTATTTTTGAATTTCAATAATCAATTAACAAAGTCCAGGCATCATATATACAATTGGTTCTGCTCCTAAATACTATGAAAAATGTACTTCAAAAACACCAACCTTATAAGGAAAATGGGGCTGGTGGCACAACATGCAAATACTTTGTCAGTTACACACTTTAGGAAATAGAAACCTAATAAAAATGGTAGTTCTTGTTAAATAGCTAAATATTTATATAATATACAATAAATATGATACTTCACTTTGAAAAAAAAACCTGAAGTTTTCTTGTGTCTATCTGAAGGGTCGTAACCTCTGGGTTACTATGATCAGTTGAAGACGTTCATCTGGAATGGGAAGTTCAACAGTAGATGTAGATGAGTGTGGCTTATAACACATAGTGAACTGACATAGCTTGTAGATGCTTTAGGTGTCCACATGAATTATTAAATGTAATTTTACATTATGCTCAAATTCCATAAGTTGTTTTATAGCAAATTCACACTTTAATAACACAAACATTTGTCTAAGGTTAGTAAGATTGTGTGACAGACACTAATTTGATTCAACTACCATATAATTTCAATCTCCTATATTTCCTTGCCTATATTATAAAAAGTGAAAAAATCAAATGCACTTAAAGCAAGAGGTGGTCATGTGACAGTTCTTATCAATGACATATAAGCAATAAGATGGGTCTGATCAACGAAACATACACACTTGGAAGGTGAGCCCAATGCCCCAGCTGATGATTATGCCAGACAGAAATCCTCACTAAAATCCTTATGTCCCATGATATCCTAACACATCAAATCATTTTAAAAGTGCAAAGAGGATAGGACAGAATTCTGATGATTAGCTCCAGAGACAGAAAAGATGTACTGAAACAAATCAGGTTGCAAATTATATGAGGATCATATACTGTGTTTTAGGACAGTTGCGTGGTGATGCCAGAGGACTTAAATCAAACCTTTCCAGGTTTGCATGTGAAATTAACCACAATAAGAAAAAGTTGGTCACTACATTCAGTCAGTTCCGCTGAGGAAAGCCTTATTCATCCTTACTGAGGATGTCATCAGTGAATACATAATCCTAGCATAATCCTAGCAAAACTGTAAAGGTGAGACAATGACAAGGTCATAAGCCTCAGTCAGGTCTCTTTGAATGGTTCATGCTGTTGTTTTATTTTATAAGTCTATTGTCCACTTCCAATAAATTTTTACCATTTGGCATAAGAATAGAGGTTCATTTTTGTCTATATGGATATCCAGTTGTTTCTGAATGATTTTTTTAATTCTCCACTAAATTATCTTGGCACCATTGTAAAAAAAAAATCAATCGACTACATATGTGTGAACTGTTTCTGACTCTATTATGTTCCATTGATCTATATATCTATGCTATGCCATGTATACCTTGATTATTGTTTCATGTCTCCTAGCTAAAAAAAGCATCACATTTTACCCTCTGACACCTGGAGTGGTCTCCAATTGGGAAATATAAAAGTGAAGATTCTTATGAATTCTCTGTAAACAAACAATTTTCAGGTGTTCCTAGTATCCACTAAAGGCCTGGGTATAAGTGGCCAACCACAGAAAACAGCAGCTTCCCCTCAAGACCTGCAGATTAAGATCAAAGTGATCACAACTACAG
The DNA here is from genome assembly GCF_000164805.1 of Carlito syrichta. Lineage (NCBI taxonomy): Eukaryota > Metazoa > Chordata > Mammalia > Primates > Tarsiidae > Carlito > Carlito syrichta. The sequence continues at coordinate 52,770 of NW_007233076.1, forward strand.
ATTTCCATGCTTTAATTTGCTTGCTTTTCTCCTCTCCATTTTCCTAGTTTGTTGGTTTTTATTTTATCCTTTCTAGTTTAGGGTTTTGAGTTGTTAACAGAGCTAACATCTAACTATGATATATGAAATAGGTTAACATGTAGCCATGGTCCAAGTTTTAATATTGATTTTTACCTCCTTAGCCATTCCTTGGTTCAACTATACGCTATATCCAAATATTTAGAGAACTGTGGCCAGGCACTGGACTTATTTCAAGGAATGATTAAGGATGCAAATTTAGTCATGTATTAAAAGGAACTGGCATTAATGGAAGCTGGGTGGCACTCCTTTAGTTTCAGTTTTTTGTAATGCATGATGTAATTTCCTGGATAAGTGTCGTAAGTGAACTTTTAGGGAAAAAGTCAATACAACTAGAAAAAAAAAAAAAAGAAAGGAACTAAAACTCTCTTTCATGCTATAACTTATAGATAGACTTTGTCTTTACCAAAACAAAACTGGAGGACTTTTTTCTTTGAGAGCTAGCTTTGATGACCACATTTTCACAGAAATAAGACTGGCAAAGAACTAGGATATAGATTAAGTTATATTTGGTGGCTATCTCACATTTACAGACCTTTCAAATAAGAAGCACTACTTATGCTCAACATCAAGCTCTTCTGCTTCCAATCTATCTGATAATGTCTATAACAAAAAAGGGACTGTCTGATATAGTACCACTCTTATTGAGTGAAAAGAAAACATTACAGTATTACTTGACAACTTCACAAGAGTATTTTGGCTAAAAAGAGGTTATGGTCCTTAATGACAAGTAATATAATATTCAACTCAAAAGCTTGTTGGCGACTGCTCTTAAATCAGACAGGAATTTGTTATATCATCAAGCTGATGCCTGCCTTCAAGACAAAGGTCGGTCTTGTTCTTAGCTTTTCTTAAGAGAGAGTGAGAGAGAGAAAAAAGGAGAAGAGGGAAAGAGGAAGTTGAGTGGTTTAATATAAGGGGGAAAAATGTGGCCTCAGTTGAAGTCCAGAATATTTTTTAACTGCCATATAATTTTACTTTATCTTTTATTTTTTGTATCTTTATGGATTTAGGGGGTACAAACTTTAACTCTTGAAGGATAATTTTGGAAAGATTTTTTTTTTTTTACCGCAAATCTCTCTTCTTTTATCCTCAATAAAAGACTCCAAGAGTGAGAAGAATCCTACATGTTATAAGAATAGCAGGAGAACTAGACAATATTTATAAGCTATAAAACTCCCTGCCCAGGATGTTTACAAAATTGATCAAGCAGTGTTTCAAAATACAGCCATATTAGATACTGTCACTGACTTCTCAAGTGTGGGCATGTATTGTCTTACATCCCTGAAAACCTCTCTGGGATATTTGATATTATTAAACAGATCCAGAATACAAAAAAATATGAAGCTAGATAATTTGCTCACACTTCTATCTCAGATACTGCAGGTACTAGGGATTGAGACTAGGATGCGGTTTGGAGGGATAATTGAGGTTCTTGAATCCTGGCTTACATAACGGCTGTAAACTCTGATAATGACTCCTCTCTTGGTCTTTGCTTATGATGCAGAGCTCAAATGTATGACCTTCAAAATCTTAAGTGCCATCCAGTCAAATGCTCCAACATATGAACATCCAAAGGAAAAAAAAAAAGAATGGGAAAATGACGGGCTTCAAAACTTCAATACATGAGCACAACACCTCAAACAGTGGTGCAGATCTGGATTGATATGTTTCAGATGGCAATGGTCTTTCTTTCAGCTCACAGCAAAGATAAATTTATTTTATGTTCACATAGGTGCATATACTCACAAGTTCTAGTTATTTTATGTTCACATAGGTGCATATACTCACAAGTTCTAGTCTATTCTTCAAACACATTCAGAATTGTGAGAAAGGACCAAATGACTTTTTCTAGGACACTCTAAATCCCTTAGTTCCACTGTTGGGGGAAGGGGCATGAATAGCAGTCAAGTATATTACACTAGCTAAATAAAACATCTTACTGGTCTAAAACTATATGCTCAAATATGTCACGATTGACTCAGCCCTCTGCTTCCTTAATATTATAAATTAAGGAATGTGTGTGATCTTCAGGAAGAGAATCTCAAAAAATAAAATGTTTGTTCCAAAAGTATATCAAAGTTTGGAGAATATTTTCATAGCCTTTTGGTCAAATTTTTTGAGACAATAGATGATGGTAGTTTAAGAATCTAAGTTCTGTATATTATGCATCACACCATAAAAAATAAAAAGACATTTAAAAATCCAAGGTAATTTTTAATACACAATTTTTTCAAAAGCTAAACACACAATAGCTTTAAAGTGCTTTTCTTTTCTTTTTTTTAAAAGTGCTTTTCTTCTATAGAAGCTAATTGTATTCATTATTTAAGGCTAACAACTTAAATACATATTTCTTCAGGGTGATAAAAAAAATACTCCAATACATTTTGCATATACCAATAGCAGTACTCTATGCTCTAATGCTGCCCAGGTTTCCTTTTTGGAAAATGCTACATTCTCCACCACTACCACTACCACCACCACCACCCACAACCTATATCATCTTCCATCATTGCCACATTTTCCTATTGTTTATTTTCTGTGTAAAGCAAAGAAACAAAAGGTAATTTGATCTGATTCACTTATTGAAACTGTCTAGAACATATGGATGTGAAACTTAGCTTCTTACCTGAAAGCCATTCTATTGAATATTTAGCAATACTTTTGTATCGAACTTCTCATTTCTGCACACCAAACATCAATATGTCACTTTTGGTAAAGTGTCGTTTTTTTCTGCACCCTTTCTGTTTCTCTTTAGAGTGGCATAAAAAGGGGAAAAGGCACCAAAACAATACAGGTTAGAAAGAAAATTACTAGCTTATAATGGTTCATTCTCCCTTTATATCCAGCTTAGCAAGATCTTCCCATACTTAAAGATGTACTTCTAGGAGATGAAAAAAAAAAATTTCTAGTCACTAGATGTCATTGTGATATAATTCATATACTGATAGGCAACCATATACCTGATAAAATTCAAAAGAAAGATGTATGCAAAAAAGAGAAAATATATATTATTATTATCTTGAAAATGGTAACAAAAAACGCCCTTCATCAGGGAAAGGCTAACATTTCTATTCTCTGCTGAAAAAAGGTCATCAAGAATCTTGGGAAAACAATTAATTGTAGTTATTTATGTCATTCTAGCTTTACTTCCTCAGAAGACCTTGTTCATTCTATACTTCATTTTAATTCTGAAATCATCAACTGCTCCTGTTACTGTCACCCACCCAACTTTAAAGGGCAGGAAACAATGGACGCATGAAAGCAGTTGAAGGCAAGTTTTCAGATAAAAAGGAACAGGAAGGAAGTTGAAGCAGTTCTTACCTGATAGTCCTACTTCCTCTGTGAGTTAGAGTGAAGGAGCAGAGAACAGTTGTTTCAGAATAAGGAGAGAAGTGGTGTGTAGCTGATTGATGAAGAGAGGTGAAGGTTTCACATAGCTTTGTGTAATGGAAGACTGTGATGAACTGAATTGTGTCCTCCCAAAAATCCTGTGTGGAAGCCCTTCCCCCGTGTTACTATACTTGGAGATAGGGCCTTTTAGTAATTAAGGACAAATGAGGTCTTATGGATGGAGTCCTAATTCAGTAAGACTGGTGTCCTTATAACAAGAGGAAGAGACACAGCAATGAACATGGACAGTGAGAAGGCCATGTGAGGACATAGCCAAAAGATGGCTATGAGCAAGCCAGGAAGAAAGGCCTCTGGGAGGGAAACAAACCTGCCAGTGCCTTGATCTTAGACTTCCAGTCTCCAGAATTGTGAAAAAATTAATTTCTGTTTTTTAAACTACCCCATCTATGGAATTATGGTATCCTAGAAGATTAATACCAAGAGGCATATACTAGTAACTAGGTCAACACAAAAGGATCACTTGTGAAGTTAACATAGAAAACTTAATATGTAATGATTCTGTGACAGACACTAACAGAGGTCTCCCAAATATTTATTTATTCTCATCCTTCTCCTTTCTAGCAAAATGTGACTTTGTTCTGAGCAACTTACATGTATGTGTTAAATATATGTATGTATACATATATGCACACACATATATGTATACACATAAATATACATATATTCACGTACACAATCTCTCTTAGAGCTTGCACTGGCTATGACCCATGACAAAAATTCTACTGAGTCATTTCTGAAAGAGATTTGCTTTCCTAATAGAGGTACTGCCACTTTTCTGGTTTCTTCCTTTCTTTTTTCCTGACTGTTCTTTGGGTGTAAGGCTGAAGATGACAAATTGCTTATGACCTTGATGATTAAAGCCAAATGAAAAGAATAGTGAAGTAGAAAGATAGAAAAAGCTCAAAACATTAAGATGTAATAGAGCTATTAAAACATAAGCTTTTTATTTAGTTAAGTCATTGTACTTGAGTTATCTATGGCATTAATTCAACTGCAATCATTGACTGATAGAAATACCAACTTTATAGACAGATTTAACCAAGGTGCAAGTTTTGCCAGAAAATTTTAGCAGGAACACTAAAAAAAAAAAAAATTAAGTTGAAGTAATTGACATTTGACTATTGGAAATCCAATGGTGTAGGAAAAAAGAGAGAATTATACAAAGAAGGTGCTGTCTAATTGGGGAAATTAGAAGGAAACAAGAAGTCTTTAAAAGGCTGGAGAATGGATATGGAGGAACTAAGTAAATGATATGACAGGAGAAATAAAAGTGGTGATTGCAGTGATACATTACTGTTTAAAATTTCATAATGAAATAGTTCCACAGAAACATGTTTCATGATATAGCTGGAGATTATAGTGGCTCAAAGAGAGAAAAGTAAAGATCTCTAGAGTTGAGATCAAGAAAGTTGTAAGCCACAAAGACAGTGATGACAGACAGAAAAATGGCAGAATATGAGTTAAAAAGGAAGACTATAGCTATACACTGAAAATTTAGTGAAATCTCTACTTGTTATCTATAGATGACAGTGTGGAAGAGTAGAGTTTTACTAGTATATTTAGTAGTGTAACTAGATACTTGGATTTCAATAGGATAAATTTTATACAATACAGGAGTGATAAGAAGCTAAGACTATGCATGTCTTTCACACCCCTTGGTACTGGGAAGTATCTCCCATTTATTTTTTTAATTATTTTTAAAGGAGATTCATATTACATGTTTCTTAAACAGTAAAGAATGACTATCTTCTCAATTTCTGACTATATTCAGTCCCCACATGGAAGTCCTCTGAATAACAGAAAGAAGATGAGGACAGGGTCTGAAATCATTTCCCATTTTCCAAAAACAAAAAATAAAAAAAGTGCAAGCTGCCATTTTAGAAAGGATTGAGTCTTCGAAAAATGAACCTGGGCTTCAGCCACGGTGTTGTGTCCCTATAATACAATTTTCACTTTTGAAGGACCCATTTGATGGGGAATCCTTTCCTTCAGTATAAATAACCACACTCCTCATTTAGCCTCACAGTGGAACGTTTTTCCAAAGCTGCTTCTTGATGAAGACTGAGATTACCAGGGTGTTTGAAGTTCATTTTCTCTTCCTTAACTGATCTACCAGTGAATCGTTGCAGATGATTTGGCCCAGATTCTACAGACTCTCCTACTACATAAAATGGGTAGATATACCATCTCTGCCAAGACAAAAGAAGCTTACCTGTCTCAATCTACACCTCCAACAGCTTTAATTTCCAGTAGCTATGCTTCATTAGGTTACCTAACACTTCCTTAACCCTATTCTTATAGCTTAATTATCATTGACTACCATTTCTCCTTTGAAATGTGGCTAGAGAAGGTATTTGATGCAATGATACTTATCTACTTGCTTGCCCTAGTTTGCTAAACCCTATGAAATCCAGTTTCAACCGACATTTCCCATTTCTTCCCACATCATTTTGCTCCTAGGCCCTAAGGACCAACCACACTGGCCTTCTATATTTTTCTGGTACACACACACACACACAAAATTGTTTCTAACTCTTTCTTCTGCCTGGAGTGCTACACTACCTGACCTTCCCAGATTTGCCTTTTTTTAAACCATGTGGATCTCAACTTAATAGTCCTACTTAAAGGAACTTTTTATGACTGCACAAAATAACAAGTCAGCTGCTATTTATGACAATAGTATTAGTTCTGTGCATGTCATCTACTACAACCTGTGATAGGCTAAATCATGGACCTCCAAAGATGTTCACGTTCTCATCCTCAGACCTATGAATACATTACCTTGCATGCCAAAAGAGACTTTGTATATGACTAAATAAAGATCTGGAAATGGAGAGATTTCAGATTATCCAGATGGAACCAAAATAATCACAAGCATTCTTCTAAGACAAAAGCAGGAGAATCAGGGGCAAGGAGAAGAGATATGATGAGAGGAGCAGAAATTGGATCGTTTCACTTTGAAGGTAGAGAAAGAAGCCAGAAGCCAAAGAATATAGGAGGTGTCCAGAAACCAGAGAAAACAAGGAAATGGATTCTCGCTTAGATCCCCTGAGGAAGCACAACCCAGGTAACACTTTGATTCCAGTCCAGTGAAACCAATTTCACACTTCTATCTCCAGAAGAGTAAGGTAATAAATTTGTGTTGCTTTAAGTCACTGGTTTGTGTACCTATAGAATACTTTGTGTAGCAATAGAATACTAATACCCTGTCTTACATTTTTCTTATTTCACCCATTTATTATTCATTTATAACAAATGTAAAGAACAAGAGCCTTGCTCTTCAAAATCACTACTCTTGTTATTAGAGCAGTACATAATAGGCACTCAATAAGTTGAACTGTGTGAGTGGTTGCTTTTTTATACATAATTTTTGCATTTTTCTGCCAAATAATTGTATTCTTTCCCTAGAAATCAAACCCTTATGCTTTCTAACTGTGAAAAAAAATATTTGGCAAAGATAAAGTACATTGACCATTCTAATCTCAATGCTGGAGATTGTCATGATTTAAACTCTCCCATACTAACAATACATTCCCTTTTTTCCTGATTCAGCTTCCTTATATAAGAAGGATATGATCTAGGTTGATACTTGTAATCCTTTGCCAAAACACGTCATTGGATTTTAGTATGCGTCTCTTGACCTCCATGTAATCTATTATCCCCAGAAATTGACACCATTATTTTTAAAGTTATAAATGGCAAAAATGGTGGTAGAGTTGTCATCACTTATCGACAGTTTATTGAAAATGAGAAAAATTTAATCACAGGTTATTTTCCTAGGACTATACCAAGATGTGAAAATTTCCTGGAAATACTAATTATAAAATATATTTTAACATTTCTATGTTTCAGTATGTGATATAAGTATAGGGACAATTTTGCTTTTTTTAGACTAATAGACATAAAGACTAGCACTCTATTTATGAACGTTCATGAGACATACTCATTACAACATGTCAAGGACATTTCCAGCTTTCCTTAACCACTGACCTAGTTTCCACTGGGCCCATATGTATCCAGAGTTGGTCTGCTAAGTTACGGAAGACAGAAGACATGAAGTGAAGGACTAAGCTTAAAAGCTGTCTTTTATTGACTAGAAGATATCCACCAGTTCTGTTCTGATAGATTTTACTTATGCCTTTTTTTACTCTTCTTCCTTTTTTTCTTTGAAGCTCTTGTGTTGGGAGCTGACTTTCAAGAGATCCAGAGAGGGAGCTGCTCTGCTCCGTATGAAACCCTGACTCAGAAGCAGGCCATCTATGAATGGTTTAGCATTAGGTTCTCCACAGATGAGATTTTACATTTTTTAATTGGAAAGTATAGTTTATTTAGAAAGTAAATTAGAGGGGTGTGGAGATTCACCTCTCTGAGGTAGGCGAGGGGGCCAAAGCTTAGGAAACATGGAGGTGGACATAACTCAAAGAGCACATTTCCACACCAGAGTTTAGTAAAGCAAAGGCAATGGCAAATGGCTGCTTGAGGTTGAATGCTTCTAAGCATTCCCCTTTGATGGGGGAGGTCATTAAGGTGATTGGTTGGTGGTCTGCTCCCTGACATCACAAAGGGCAGGTAGGCACAGGCAACTGATGTCAGGTGATAGTAAGCAGATGGGTGGGTTAGTCACATGACTGCCACCATGGTGATGATGTCTGTGTCATGGTTGGCTGATTAGGTTAACTTGTTTACAAAACAAGCTGGGGAAGGCATTGTAATGCAATGATCAATAGCCACCTCTGAGAAACCAGTTCTGTCCTTAGCTAGTGGATTAGAGGGTAAATTTAGTAAACTGCTAGGATGACAAAGCTAAGAAATGTTAAAATGACTGCTCATTGGCCACATTGATCCCATGTTATGTCCTTTCATGCCCCCCTCTAGTCATTTTAAACTATTCTTATTTATACCTGGGAACAAGGATAAGGTCAGGCTTCTGTAGCTGCTTTCTCCTGGATGGGGACATAGAGGTGTCCCTACCTATCTAGAATAAGATGGTGGGGATGAAAGGACAGGAGTTAAGTAACTGTATTATCTATATACAAAGCACTGTGTACAAGCGTATACTATTAGAATCACTACTACTATACTAAAGGCCATTATAGCTGCTGTTATGACATATTGAGGCTTTGATGTTTGGTAAATTGTATTTATATTTACTCCAGTGGGCTCAGCACCCACTACAGGACTCCAGGCAGTCCCCACTGTTGTACCAGTGAATTCTTGCGTCCATATGTGTTTGTCCCTGCAGCTTGTCTTCAAGTTTCTTTGGGTTTTGTGATAAGAATTTATAGACAGTTCTAAAGGGTTTGTTAATAGAGTTTAACAAGGAAATATAGCTTCTTTGAGAAAGTCTGAAGGAAAAAGAAAATTGAAAACATTAGTTTGGAGACATGTAGCTAGGTTGTAAATTGTAGGAAATAATAATTAACAAGAGAATATAAAACAAGTGACATGGGCAAGAGAAAACTGTCCCTTTGTTTTTTTTATAACAGGTCTGAAATACCTACACAAGGATTGTTAAAGAGGGTGAAGCCCACGTAACCTCTACTCTGGAGATGGGAAATTGACATATCTCTGCTTTAGATGGGAGGAGTGTGAGGAAGTGTGGTATTGGCCTTCCACCTTTTACAGGGGAAATATTATCTTAAAGTTTAACAAAAATAGGTAGTAATACTTTAAGCCGAAAGTCATTTTGTTATCAGTCCTATGTTGGATCAGTAATCCTTGTGCCTGGTAAGAGATTTTAAAGTTGTTAGCACTTTGGCACTGAAATTTGCTATAACTGATTATAAACTGCTGTGAGTGAAATCAATTTACCTGGTCTGCAGGTAGTTCAGGATGAGGGTGTGGGGTAGGTGTTGTTCTTGAGGATTTTGTTTCTTACCCTACCCTAGAGATCCCGAATTGAGAACTTGAAGAGATTCTACTTATTTCTAATCAAACTTTTATTGTCTATATCCAGTGTTTAAAGCCTTTCAAATTCTGATCTTGTAAAGATTACTGATAAACTCCACCCTCCAAAAACTGACCTTAGTTAGAGTGTCAAGAAGATATTCAGAATAGAACATTAAAAAGTCTATTTGGAAACATAAATATCATTAGAAACTTTATTCTGTCTCCAAAAAGACTAAGTATTAGTCAATACATTAAGTAGACTTTGGACTTAACCATGAGAATCAATGACAAAATTATATTTGAGAAATATAACCACCCATGTTACAGCTTTATTTAAAAAAAGATTGTGCAATATGAATTAAATCAACAACTGTGAACTCATTTTTTCTGATTTATCATCTCAGTTTACTATTTCAAATTTGGTAAACTTTTCTTTGGTCAGATTCCAGTTATTGCTTCTTCCATAATTCATCTGAATTTTTAAAAATCTTAAATAAAACACAAAGAGAAGATATTTTGTGCCAGATTTTCTCAAAATCTGTTTTAGTTGATGAACTCCAATATATTCTGGAGTGAAACCCTTAATTATTTTCCTTAAGCCCAGGTCCATAAGTACCCTATAAAATCATCTTGTAGCAAGTCTCTTAAATTCTTGTTGGCTTAAGTACTTCAAATTCCTCCTGCTTTGCTAGAAAGGGAAGAAAAGTCCTAGTATGAAGCCAAAGAGATGAAGATCGAGAGATCACAACAGTTAAAGGATAGAAAAGGATGGCATCAATTCACACAGCATCAAATTAACCCATTTAAAGTGTACCATTCAGTGTCTTTATAGTAAATTGTGCAACCACGATCATAGTCAATTTTAGTCAATTTCACCACCGCAAAAAAAAAATTCACGCCTATTCGCAGTCACTTACCACTCCTCCCAGCCTTGGCAACCACCAATCTAGCTTCTGTTCTGGATTTGCCTATTCGAGACATTTTGTACAGATGAAATCCTACAATTTTCAGCTCCTTTCACTTAGAATAGTGTTTTTAAGACTCATTCATGTTCTAGCGAGTATCAGTACTTCATTTCTTTTTTAAGAAAATAATAGACTTTATTTTTAGGTATTTTTAGTTTTACAAAAAATTGAATGAAAAGTATAGAGTTTCCATATACTGCCTCTCCCTCTCCCCACACAGTTTCCCCTATTACTAGCATTTTGCGTTCGTGCAGAACATTTATTACAATTGATGAGCCAATATTGACCCATCGTTATTAACTAAAGTCATAATTTACATTAGGTTCACTCTTAGTGCTATGCATTCTGTGGGTTTTGACAAATATATAATGTTGTGTATACACCATAACAGTGTTAAACAGAAAAGTTTTACTGCCCTTAAAATCTCCTGTATTACATTTATTTATCCTTTTCCCCTCTCCCAAAATCCTGGTAACCACTTTATTGTTTTACTTTCTTCCAGTAAAAAATAAAAATATTTTTCTGAAAATATCCCATTGAATGGATATATTACTTTTTTTTTTTCATTCACTGATTATTGAATTTCCACTTTTTGGCTATGATGCTTTCATTTATCTTGGGTCTATCTTAAGAATAGACAGCTGGTCACATGGTAATTCAATGTTTATCATTTTCAGGAACTGCCAAACTATTTTGCAGAGTAGATGCACCATTTTACATTCTGACCAGCAGTGCACAAGAGTTCTACTTTCTTTACATACTTTCCAATGTTTGCTATTATCTTTTTTATTATAGTCATACTAGTGGGTATAAAGTGGTATCTATTTGTGTGTGTGTGTGTGTGTGTGTGTGTGTGTGTGTGTATATATAAATATATATTTTTTTTTTTTTCAGACAGGGTTTCACTCTTGCCCAGACTAGAGTACAGTGATTCTGGTTCACTGTAGTCTTGACCTCCTGTATTCAAGCGAGTCTTCTGCCTCAGCCTCCCAAGTAGCTGAGACTACAGTCATGTGCCATCATACCTGGCTAATTTTTGTATTTTTTGTAGAGACACAGTCGCACTATGTTACCCAGGCTGGTCTTGAACTCCTGGGTTCAAGTAATTCTGCCACCTCAGCCTTTCAGAGTGCTGGGATTACAGGTGTGAGCCACCACACCTGGCCTTATTATAATTTTGATTTGTATTATTTCTCTAATGTTAATGATGTTGAACATTTTTTTCATGTGCTTCTTGACAATGTGTATATTTTCTTTGGAGTAATGTCCATTTGGATTTGAGTTATTTACCTTTATTTTATTGAGTTGTAATCATTCTTTATATATTCTGAATTAACATCTTTCACAGACATATATGATTTAAAAATATTTTAGGTAGGGGTGACGAGATTCAAGCAAAATGGCTCTGGCACGTCTCTATAGTACTAAGATTCCCTAATTTGTGCACATTACATTCAATATTGAGTTTTCTCATAGCGTTTGTATCTTTTATGTGATTGCAAATTCTGCTAACAGAATTGTTATTCCTAAGTAAAAAATAAAACAATTCCATATGCATACAAAAGCCTATATATATGGCATTTTATTTCTCCACATTTTGTAAAAAAAAATTTATAAAAATAATCTTCACTGGAAAGTGTGAAAAAATACATTTTTGGAATATATTTGTTAGGATTCCAAAAATATTTTTAATACAGCAATTCCTCCTATGTCTAATGTGTTTAGTTACAGTAGCCACTAAAAAAATCTCCAAAAGTGTCGGATTTTGCAGGTTTAGCAAAATTTAATTTTAGAATTATAAGGCCAAATTTTTAACCATAGAATTTTGACTTGAACAAAACATTTGGAATTAAACATCAGAAAATTCCCCTCTAGAACATGACTTCATAACATTACTGTCTTTACCCAGAAGATAAATAACTTGTATTATCTGAATACTAGTTAAATAGGTTATTACATTGGCTACATAATTACCCAAAGTAAGAACATGCAAGATAAACAGCCACTGAGTGCTGAGCGACTAGCAATTTTAGTTTTAACAAACATTAAAGATGAATGTTACTGGGCATAGCCATAATCTTTTTCTATATTTGCATAATGTTCAGAAGAATTCAATTAATTGCATTAAATTTTTTTTGTTTTTTTTTAGTTGGAGTCTCACTCCATGGCCACAGCCACTCCAGCATCGACCTGCTGAGCTCTGGCGATCCTTTCGCCTCAGCCTTCCAAGTAGCTGGAATCACAGATGCGTGTTACCACACCCAGCTAATTTTTGGATTTATCGTAGAGATGAGGTCTCACCATGTTGCCCAGGCTGGTCTCAAATCCTCAGGCTCAGGCAATCCACTCATCTCAGCCTTCCAAAGTTCTGGGATTACAGAGTGAGCTACCAAGTCCAGCCAAAATTAAAATTGTAAACACAAAAATATTTTACCTAAAACATTTAGGTGATTGATGAAAGACAATTTTTTCTTTTGATGAATTATTCAAATATTCTTATATGTTTCTCTCTCATCTCAATAATAATAATGTCATTTCTGCTTTCATCATTCCTTATAAAAAAAACAAATGGCAATGTCTTTCATTTGTAGCTACTTTTTTCCTAGTAATATCGTAGCATGCGCAGGATCTTTTGGGTTATAAATAATAAAATGTTAAACATATGGTGCAATGTCTTCTAATAAAGTTCCAATAAATAGTTAGAGGGTACCATGAAAGGTGCAAAATCAAGCCTTCTCAAATTGTTTCTGCCCCTAAAACAAAACATTTTAGTCTACTATACAATATGCTCTCCTGTCCTCTACAATTATAATAATATTCTCCAGTTCATGCTGAAAAAGTTTGCTGTAAACTAGCTGGAAAAGGGTAAAAAACTAAAATAGTATGGCAATATTTATATATGAGAGACTTTACTTCTCATATCTACTTCTTGTGACCTCTCTTCTTTCTTATTCTATCAGTATGATATCAACACTCTTCTCTTAAGATTAAATGTGGAATAGCATTGTGTTTTCTACAAAGTAACAATAAAAAAACAGAAAAATTCTTTTTATTGTGGATGGCAAAACACAAAATATTAAGCATATACATTTTCTCATGTTGGCATTGACTATGTATAATGTTGATTAAAAGTTCAAGGTTTGGAGTTTGGTAAACATACGTCTTAGTTCCAGTCACCTTGCTTATTAGCCCTGTGAATGTGGACATGTAACTTAACTTCCATAAGCCTCAATCATCACGTCTAAAAAACTGACCTGCTAACAGACCCTACTTCATTTAATAATATGTGTATTCATTCATTGCTTTATTCAACTAATATTTATTCAACACATATTAAAATTTTGAGACTTGAGTTTGGAAACTGAAGACAAATAAAGTAGTTAAAATCGCTGCCTTCATTAGGTATCCATCTAGTGAGTGGATACAGGCAATAAGTAATAAGCTACTATATATATGGAAAATGAATATTCAAAGAGATAATTTTGTAAAATAATCTTCCCACCTCCTGAAACATAATGAATACTCAATAAATATTAGCAATATATTACTATTATTATTTCTATCAAGACAGCTAGGTGATAGTACTTCTGAAATGAAGGCATAGGTGCTCTGGAGACCTCTCCCCAGAGATCAAGCATAACTGGTAAAAATTATTTTAAAATAATAATTTAATCTAGAAAGTGTTCTAAGGGCATACAGCAGATGAATATTTATTCCAGAAAATCTACTAAATCTTGTAAGAACAATGAGAATCTGTAGTACTTGAGTCATGACTGACTGCCTCCCATCTAAACCCTAGCTCAGTGTTGACACGCAAAGTAATTGAAATAAAAGTCACTAGAGAGGCTCAACAGTAGGTCTGAAAAGGCAGAAGAGAGAAACAAAGAACCTGAAGACACATCAATAGAGATTGTACAATTAGGAAAAATAATGAGAAAAAAATGAACAAAGCCTCAGAAGATGTGGGACTTCATTTATTGCATAAATATATGCATACTGGGACTACCAAAAACAGGAAAGAAGCAGAAAAAATTTTCAAAGTAGTAATGACTGAAATTTCATTTTTTAAAAATTTGTCATGCAATGAGTAAGAACAACAAACTCCAAGATAAATACAAGAGATAAGTATCCAGGTACATTATAGTAAAATGTAGAAAAACAAACAGAAAATCATAAAAGCAACAATACAGATATGACTTATCTCATACAAGATAAATACAAAGATAAACAGTTGACATTTCATCAGTTATAGGGTGGTTACAAGACAGTGGGACGAAATATTTAAGCTGCTGGGAGTAAAAAGTTACCTGTAAAACAAGACTCTCATATTCAACAAAAATATATTTCAAAGATAAAGCCAAAATATATTCCCAGATAAACAAAAACTTAAGGAAATTAGTTTCTAGCAGACCTGCTTTAGTAGAAATACTAAAGAAAAATCTTAACAGAAAAAAAAAAAGCAAGTAACAAAAATATACTTGACAATAATAGCACAACGAAGACAGGGGTGAGCAAAGCTGCACTGAGGTAAGAAAATGATATCAGGTGGTAATTTGAAAGTAGGAAAACAATGGAGAAATCGAGAAATGATAACTAAGAAATGATCATTAGAAATGATAACTAAGATAGCAAAAGAAGACCCTCTTTTTTCTTTCTTAAGCATCTTTAGAAAACATAAAATTAAATAAAGTAAAAATTATAACACCGTGATATTGAGATTATAACACATATAAGGATAATATCTAACAAATATAACACAAAAATGGAGAAGGGGCCATAAAGCTACACAGGAATCGCATTTCTGTATATCACCAGAATTGTTATTATAAATCTGAATTTTATTCTAATAAATTAAGATTTATATGGTAAGACATCAAGTAACCACTAGAATACTATAACCACTAGAATAACTATAAAAAATATAGTTAGGACTCATTAAAATAATTAGAAATGTTATACTAAAATTACTTAATTAAAAAAGTAGTAAAGAAGGAATAAAGGAACAAAACCACATAAAACAACTAGAAATAAAAACTACACTCATAGTCATAAATCCAACTATATCAATAAAAACATTGAATTGGATAAATTAAACAATCCAAATAAAAGTAGATTGTCATACTGAATAAAAAACAAGATCCAACTATATGCCACCTACAGGAGACACACTTTAATTATAAATAGGTTGAAAGTAAAGAATAGAAAATGTTTTAGGCAAACATTAATCATTAAAAAACTGGTGTGACTAAACTAACGCAAAAAAAAATAAAGTTGCAAAAACTTTGCTTAATATAAGCAAAAGTATATAATTATAAATGAATCCATCAGGAATATACAAATCTATAAAAATATATGCACCTCAAACCAGAGTCTCAATATACATGAAAAAACCTGTCGGAATTGAAGGGAGAAATTAACAATTCAACAATAATAATTGGATACTTCAACAGTCCACTTTCAATAATGGAGAGAACAGCCAGGCAGAAGATCCACAAGAAAATAGAATGTTTGAACTGTACTAAAAACTAACTCAAAACAAGGTCACTTGCCCCAACCAGACATCACAAACAGCTTTCCCCAACAACAGCCGAATACATGTTCTTCTTGAGTACACATGAAACATTTTGCAGAATATTGTCAATAAATAAAACAATCCTCAATAAATAAAACAATCCTCAATAAATGTTGAAGGAATGAAATTATACAAGGTATGTGCTCTGACCTCAGTAGAATATAATTAGAAATCAGTAGGAGGGAAAAAATTGGGAAAATCATATATATGTGGACATTAAACAACACAATCCCAAACAACTAGTAAGTCAAGATCATATCACAAGAGATATTAGAAAATTCTTTGCGATGAGTAAAAATAAATACAAAATATGAAATTTCCTAAGTCCTAAAGCAGAACTTAGGAAAAACATTATATCTCTACATGCTTACATGAACAAAAAAAAAATCAAAATCAATAACCTTTCAGCCTTAAGATACTAGAGAAAAAAGAACAAACTAAATGCAAAACAAAAAAAAGACACATAAAGATTAGAGCAAAAAGTAATAATATTAGCAACAAATAATGAACTAGCAAAAAAAAAAAGAAAGAAAGAAAAGAAAAAATTCCCATTTAAAATAGCCACGAAAAATAATCTAGGATAAAATTTAACTAAGGAGGTGAATAATTTCTACAATGAACACTATAAAAGAGTGACTTAATAAACAGAGAACTCACAAAAAATAGGAAAAGACATCTCATTCTTATACATTGGAAAACTTGATGTTGCAAAAATGACCATATTAGCAAAAGTGATTGACAAATTCAATATAATTCCTATCAAAATGCCAAGGATGTTATTCATGGAAAGTGGGGGAAAATATCCTAAACTTTATATGGAACAAAATATCTCAAATAGCCAAAGCAATTTTAAACAAAAAGAACAAAGTTGGAGGCATCACATAACTTGGCTGCAAAACATACTACAAAGCTATAGTAACCAAAACAGCATGATACTGGTATAAAAACAGATATATAGACTAATGGAACAAAATTTAAAACCCAGAAGTAAATCCATACATCTACAGACAATTGAATTTTGACTAAGTTGCCAAGAATAAACAGTGGGAAGGGGACAGTCTTTTCAATAAGTGGTGCTGGGAAAATTAAAATGTCATATGCAGAAAAATGAAACTAGATATCTAAAATCAACTAAATTTTATTAAAGACTTAAATATAAGACCTAAAACTATAAAACTACTAGAAGAAAACTGGGAAACATTTTAGGACATTGATCTGATGTTTGGACATTGGGCATTTGATATTTCATTTAGCCATATATTCAGCCATAAAAAAAGGAATGAAATACTGCCATTCTCAGCAACATGGATGAGCCTTGAGGACATTATATTAAGTAAAATAAGCCAGGCACAGAAAGACAAATACTGCATGTTCTCACTCATACGAGTATGTGAGCTAAAAAGTTAATCTCATGGAAGTAGAGAGTATAATAGTGGTTACTAAGGGCTGGGAAGAGTAGAAGGAAGGTGGGGATAGGGAAAGGTTGATTAACAAACACAAAATTACAACTAGATAGAAGGAATAAATTCTAATGTTCTACAGCACTGTAGAGTGACTATAGTTAAAAACTATATATTTTCCAAATAGCTAGAAGACAGGATTTTGAACATTCCTCACACAAAGAAATGATACATGTTTTAAGTGATGGATATTATAATTTCCCTAACTTGAGAATTCCACATTGTATGCCTGAATCAAAATATTACAGTGTACCCCATAGGTAAGTACAATTATTATGTGATAATTAAAAATAATATTTTTTTGTCAACAAACTAGAAAAACAAGAAAACTTCCACAACCTGATAAAAGACATCTTCAAAAACCCTGCAGCTAACATCATATTTAGTGATGAATGACTGAATGGTTTCTTATAAGACAAATACAAGACAAACATGTCTCTTGTTATTGGTATTCCGTATTGTAATAAACAATTAAGCAAGAAATCAAGATAATAAAAGTCATGCAGATTGGAAAGGAAGAAATAAAATGATCTCTATTTGCAGATGATATGATCTTGTACAAAGTAAATCCTAATGAAGTCACTAAAAAACTATTAACAATAATACACAAGTTTAGCAATGTGGCTGAATAGAAATACAAAAGTACTTATATTTATGTATTGTTGCAATGAACCAACTGAGCAGGAAGCTAAGGCAGAAGAATTGCTTGAGCTCAGTAGTTCAAGACCAGCCTAGGCAAAACAGCAAGATTCAGTAAAAGAGAAAATGGAAAGGAGAGAAGAGGGGAAGAGAGGGGAGGGGAAGGGAGGGAGGAAAGAAGAGAAAGAAAGCAGGTAGGAAGGGAGGGAGGGAGGGAGGGAGGAAGGAAACAAGGAAACAAAGAGGGAGAGAGGAGAAAAAAAGCTTCCATGCAATTTGCTATGGTAAAGTACCATAAATGAGGTAGCTTAAGACAACAGAAATGTATTCTCTCATAGTGCTGGAAACAGAAGTGTAAAATCAAGATGTCAGTGGGGCCATTCTCCCCCTGAATCCAGTAGGAGAGAATCTTTACTTGCATCTTTTTGCTTCCAGTACAGACTATCAATCCTTAGCCTTCTTTGAGCTGCAGCTCCATCATTCCAATCTCTGCCTCTGCTCTCAAACGTCATTCTCCCTGTGTGCGACTCTCCTCACTAGTGGTTTCCTCTTCTTAGACAAACATAAAAGTTATATTGGAGTAGAGTCCACCTTAACAACCTCCTTTAAACTCGATTATATCTGCAAAAACCATATTTCCTAATAAGATCACATTTACAGATAACTTGGGCAAAAACCTCAATATATGTTTTGGGGGGACAAAATTCAACCCATAAGAGCAAAGGGTAAAATACTGAGGAGTACATTTATGAAAAGAAGTAACAAACTTCTACTCTGAAAACTATAAACACTGTTGAAAAAAATTAAAGAAATATATACCCTCAGTTTAAGATGTATTGATATTGTTAAGATGGCAATACTCAATACTCCCCAAGTTGATAAAAATCCCTTCTGCCTTCTTTTGAAATATAACAAGTTGATCCTAAAAGTCAAACAGAAATCCAAGGAATTAGAACAGTAAAAACAATATCAGAAAATAAGAACAAAATTGCTGGACTTACATCTATTAGAACCTACCTCAAATATGCAGTAGTCAAGACAATGGCATCTGAATAGACATATAGGCCATAGGAATAGAATAAAGAGTCCAGAAATAAACTACTCATTGATGGTAAATTGACTAGCAAACAGGGTGCCAAGATAAACCAATAGAAAAGAATAGTCTTTTCAATAAATAGCACAGACAACTGGCTATCCACCTACAAAACAATGACATTGCTCTCCTTCCTCACACCATATAGAAAATTAACTCAAAATGTATTATAGACCTAAATACTGAAAGGAAAACATAAATATATTATTAAAAACTTAGAAGTAAATCTTTATGACCTTGAGTTAAGCAAAACCTTCTTAGATATGACACCAACCCATGCCCCCCACCACACACACATACACAAACACACACACACACACTTTAAACTGGAAGAGAACGGCAAAAGAGAGTAAATAGGGAGGTATGACTATGAATAATGATTAGAGTGATACAACAGTGCTGGCTTTGAAGATAGAGGATGGGAACCTCTATCCAGCATTATGGGTGACCTGGAAGCTAGAAATAAAATGAACAGTAAGATGGTCAACTGAAGACACTGCATGCTTGCTTATATCAGCAAACAAACTTATAGAGAGAAGCAAACCTAGGGCTTTGAGAGTTAACTGGCAAACCCAAGCTGAAGTCTATCATACGGCCACCTGGGTATGCAGAGGATGAACAGTTCCAAGCCCTGGATATCCCCAGAAGTGTCCCTGACATGAGATGGGGAAGGTAACTTTGGAGGCAGAAAGGGTGAGTAAAAATGATAGCTTTCTTTCCTACACATCTCATGCAAGTCTCTGCACTCTCAGACAAGGGAGAGACAGCCCAGACCCTTCCCCACAACCCTCCCACACCTGCTGGGCACAGAAGGCTACCCTCAATGGAGACAGAGGCACTGGCATTAGCCACATGGAGCCTGGGGAACCTCAGTCCCCAGGGAGGCCCAGCACCACGGTCACCCCCCACAAGGAGGCTCAGTAGGAAACACCATGCAGGGGTAGTCCATGCTGCATGGGTGCTCTCCCTTCCCTCCCTCTCCAGCACCAGCAGGGGGCAATGCAACCACTTTGGGAGGTTTCTCAGGTTCTGGTAGCCATTGCAGCCCAGGGTCAGGGTTGAAGATGTGGCTTGCCCTTGGGAGGCCAGCGTTGCTGTGATAGTTCCTCCCATAGAGCAGGGCAAAAACTAAGAAGCAGGGCACCTCTGCATGGTGTGATGCTAGGGATGGCCCCGTGCCCCTGCAGATTGATGGATAAATAACAACTCTCCACTGCTTCGCTCCTATTCTTAAATGAAAGTGGCGGCCCTGCCCTAATGAGAGGCCACTCCATGTCCCCCAAGCTACCAAAGCACCTGAGTAAGAGTAGAGTCACAGGCCCCTCCTGGCTGCCTGCCTGTCTTGCTGATGAGACACACTGCCTGGGAAGGAGAATGGAACTTCAGCCAGGGTCCCTGCTGCCCTGCCAGAGGAAGAGAAAACCTCAGAACTAGGGAAAAGGACTTGGCCCCGCTCTGCCAGACTGTACCAGTGAAGCAGTACCAGATGGATTCCTCCCAGTTCACTACCCTTCCTGCCATCATTGTTCCCTACCTATAGATAGACCAGAGGAGGGAGACGGACAAAAACACCACAACACAAACTGTCACACCAACAGTAACAACCTTATTCCATAAAAATATAAAATAAAATAAAAAGAGCCTGCCCTCACAGATGAGGAAGAACCAGTGGAAAAAACGCTGCAGTCCTCAAAGTCTTAATGAGTTGAATGAGATGATACTCACAAAAGGGCTTACCAGATCCCAAGCAATGTAACCCATCTAGAACAGCCTGTCTCAGATGACAGACAACATTCAGACTATGGATGGCAAAGATATGCAATGAGATCCATGAGAAAGTGGACATGCAAATCATCCACACCACAAACACAGTGCAGGAAGTGAAAGCTGAGCTGACCATTCTAAGAAAATGAACTTCTGAAAATGAATGATTCTCTCCTGGAATTTCAACACGCAATAGCAAGCCTTAAAAGCAGAATTGCCTAGACAAAGGAAATACTCTCAGAGCTTGAAGGTGGAACTATTGAACTAACCAGGTTTGACAAAAGCAAGAAAAAAAAAAGTCATAGGAAGAATGAACCAAGCATATGAGAGGTTTTGATTATGTAAAGAGATCAAATCTAGAGTTGATCGGCCTTCCTCAGAGAGAAGGAGAAACTGATAACATCCTGGAAAAAGAATTCCAAAATGTCAGCCAAGAAAATTTCCCCTATCTCACTAGACAGACAGCCATGCAGATACAAGAGATCCAGAGAACTTCTATGATATATTACATAGGAAGATCGTCTTAAAACACATCATAACCTGTCTCACCAATGTAAACATGAAAGAAAAATATCCTAAAAGCAACTAGAGAGTAGGTACAGACCACCTACTAAGGAAAACATAACAGACCTGAAAAAGATTGAAACAAGAAAAGATGGAAACCCTAAGCAGATCAATAACAATCCAAGAAATTGATTTAGTAACAAGAAATATACCTGCTAAAGAAAGAGATGACACCAATCCTATTGAAAGTATTCCAAGCAATTGATAAGGAAGGAATTCTCCCTTGCTCATTCTATGAAACCAATATCATCCTGCCACCCCAAAATGGCAAAGACTCAACAAGGAAAGAAAATTGCAGCCCAATTTTCCATGATAAACATAGATGCAAACATTCTAAACAAGATTCTAGCAAATCACATTCAACAACACATTTCAAGGATTATTCATCATGACTAAGTGGACTTCATTCCAGGGATGCAAGCCTGGTTCAAAATATTCTAATCAGTATATGTAATTCGCCACATAAACTCATGTGAAAAACCAAGAATCACATGAATTATCTCAGTAGGTATAGAAAAAGCATTAGATAAAATCTAACAACCCTTCTTGATAATAACCCTCAAACACCTAGGCATCAAAGGAACATTCCTCAAAATAATAAGATCCATTTATGACAAACCAGCAGTCAATATTATACTTAATGGGCAGAAGCTGAAAGCATTCTTCCTAAGAACTGGAACAAGACAAGACTATCCATTCTCACTCTTCCTAGTTAACAAAGACCTAGACAGAGCAATCAGGCAGGAGAAAGAAATTAAGGGTATACAAATAAAAAAAGAGGAAGTTAAATTATCCCTCTTTGCAGACAATATGATTCTCTACCTAACAAAACCCTACAGAGTCTGTTCAAAACCTCCTTGCACTGATAAATGACTTTGGTAACATCTCAGGATAAAAAATCAATGCACTAGCCAGGCATGGTAGTTCACGCCTGCAATCCCAGCACTTTGGGAGGTGAGAGGATTGCCTGAGACCAGGAGACAACTTGGTGAGACCTCGTCTCTAAAATAAATTTAAAAATTAGCTGGATGAGGGGGTGTGTGCCTATAGTTTCAGCTACTTGGAAGGCTGAGGTGGAAGGATTGCCTGAGCCCAGCACTTCTAGTTTGCAGAGGCTGTGAGCATGCCACCACACTCCAGCCTGAGTGACAGTGAGACTCCAACTCAACAAATAAATAAAAATCAATGTATAAAAATCAGTTGCATTTCTATAAACCAACAACAGCAGACTAACAACTAAGTAAAAAACAATCCCACTCACAACAACTACAAAAATGAAATAAAATAACTTGGCATTCATCTAACCAAAGAAGTAAAAGACCTTTACAATGAGAACTATAAAGCACTGCTCAAGAAATCAAGGATGATATAAACAAATAGAAAAACATCCCATGTTCATGGATTGGAAAAATAAATATTGTCAAGATGTCCATTCTGCCCAAGGCAATCTACAGATTCAGTACAATCTCTAATTACCAGCATCATAAAGACAAACTTTTAAAAAGAAAGATAAGTCAAATTACTAGCATCATTTTTCACAGACCTAGAAAATGCAATATAGAAATTCAAATGGAAGCTAAAGTGAGCCTGAACAGCTAACACAATCCCCAGCAAAAAAGGAACCAAGTGGAGGCATCCCACTCATACTTCAAACTTTACTACAAGGCTATAGTAACCAAAACAGCATGGCACTGGTACAAAAATAGACACAAAGACCAATGGAACAGGAAAGATAACCTGGAAATGAAACCAGAAATCTTTAACCAACTCCTCTTCAGTGATGTCAGTGAAAACAAACACTGGGGAAAGGAAACCATATTTAGCAAATGGTGCAGGAAAAAATGACTAACCAAATGCAGAAGAATAAAAATGTGCCCCTACCCATTACCATACACAAAAGTCAATTCAAAATGGATCAAGGACTTAAATGTGAAGCCAGAAACTATAAGAATCTTTTCACTGGTGGAGGATCTTGCTTTGACATTAATGGCTGCTGACTGAACCAGGTGGTGGCTGCTGAAGGTTGAAGTGGCTGTGGTCATTTATTTTTAAAAGACCACAATAAGGCTTGCTGCATCAATTGACTTTTTTTTTCTAATAAAAGACTTATCTAAGCATGAGATGCTGTGTGATAGCATTTTACCCATAGTAGAACTTCTTTCAAAATTGGAATCAATCCTCTCAAACGCTTCCACTGCTTTATTAACTAAGTTTATGTAAGGTTCTAAATCCTTTGTTGTCATTTCAAAAATATTCACAGGATCTTCACCAGGAGTTGATTCTGTCTCAAGAAACCACTTTTTTTATTCACCCATAAGAAGCAACTCCTCATCCATTAAAGTTCTACCATGAGATTACAGTAATTCAGTAAAATCTTCAGATAATCATTACATTTTTAGCAATAATGTATTTAACAGACTATAGTAAAGTGTAAATATAACTTTTATATACACTTCTAACTCTAATTCTCTTGCTACTTAAACCACATTTGAAGTTAATTCATCTACTGAAGTCTTAAACCCTCCCAATGTTATCCATGAGGGTTGAAACCAATTTCTTCCAAACTCCTATTAATGTTGACATTTTGACCTCTCATGAATTATGAATGATTTTAATGGCATCTAAAATAGTAAATTCTTTCCAGAATGTTTTCTACTTACTTTACCCAGAGCCACCAGAGAAATCATTATCTATGCCAGCCATAGCCTTATGAACGGTACTTTTTAAATAATAACATTTGAAAATCAAAATTACTCCTTGATTCATGGGTTGAAGAATGAATGTTGTGTTAGCTGGCATAAAAGCAATATTAATCTTGTACATTTCCACTGGAGCACATGGATCACCAGGCAAATTGTCAAAGAACAGTAGTGTTTTAAAAGGAATCATTTTTCTGAGCAGTAGGTCTTAACCATAGGCTTAAAATATTTAGTCAATTATGTTGTAAGCAGTTGTGCTGTCATCCAGGCTTTGTTTTTCCATTTGTAGACCACAGACAGAATATCTTCCCCATCTTTTTCCAACATAAAGCTGTTTCATCTACACTGAAAATCTGTTATATTGTATAGCTGAGACAGGAGACAGCTAGAAAAAGTTGAGGCAGACAGACAGGCGGGTCCTCTGGTAACAACGTAGTGAACTCCTGGGAGGCCTCTCAGGCTCAGCGTTGGTAAAAAAGCTTCCTGCAAGCCTTATAAGCTAGAGCTAAAATCCTCACTGCTGGGATTGAAAAGCAACCAATCAGAACAGTAACTGCTCACAGCCAGTGCTAGCCAATTGGCTTGAACTTGGGGCTATATAAGCACCACGTGTTTGTCCCCAGATGGGCAACCCCTTCCAGCCCCCTCCCACTGTGGGAGCTTTTCTGTCCTTAATAAATCCTGCTTTCTCACTTTCCGGTTGTCCATGTCCCTCATTCTTCCTGGGCATGAGACAAGAACCTTGACCCTGAAGAGGTGCAACCTGAAGATAGATCAGCAGAGTCGTAAAGCCGTGCACCCCAGAGGCTGGCTTGCCAGCCGAGGGAGCCATTTGAACCAGAAGAGCTGCCGGAAGAAGGCAAGACTCTGAAGCTGAGGCAGCCAGGGGGTTAGGCTTGCCAGCCCACCAAACCAGGAGCACTCTCAGGGCTTGGCTTGCCAGCCCATTAGAGCCAACACCCTGGGGGCTAGGCTTGCCAATCCCCCCCCTCCCCCCATTGCAACACTCAGGGATTGGCTTGCCAGCCCATTAGAGCTCACATCTCCCGCGGCCAGGCTTACCAGCCCCTGCACGACCCTCTCTGGGGCTTGGTTGGCTGACCCACTGAGCTGACATTCTTGAAGCCCAGGCTGACTTGAAAAATCCGCATCATAGCCGCCTTCATCGATTATCTTAACTAGATCTTCTGGATAACTTGCTGCAGCTTTTTTTTTTTTTGAGTTGGAGTCACTCTGTCGCCCAGACTGGAGCGCAGTGGCCACTCCCGGCCACCGCAGCCTCGACCTGCTGGGCTCCGGCGATCCTTCCGCCTCAGCCTTCTGAGTAGCTGGAACTACAGGCACGCGCTACCATGCCCGGCTGCTTTTTTGATTTATTGTATAGATGAGGTCTCACCAAGTTGCCCAGGCGGGTCTCAAACCCGCGGGCTGAGGCAATCCACTCACCTCAGCCTCCCAAGGCGTGGGATTACGGGCTGAGCCACCGAGCCCGGCTTGCTGCTGCTTTTATAGCAACATTTACTGCTTCATCTTATATTTTTATGTTATAGAGATGGGTTCTTTCCTTAAACCTCATGTATCAACCTATGCTAGCTTCAAACTTTTGAAGCTATGCTAGCTTCTTCATCTCTCCCTGACTTCATAAAATCAAAGAGTTAGAGCTTTGCTCTGGATTAGACTCTAATTTAAGGAAATGTAGCTGGTTTGATCTTCTATTCAGACCACTAAAACTTCTTTCATATCAGTAACAAGGTTGTTTCACTTACCACTTGTGTGTTCCCTAGAGTAGCACTTTTAATTTCCTTCAAGAACTTTTTTTTTTTTTTTGCATACATAATTTGGTTAACTTTTTGGTGCAGGAGGTCAAGCTTTCAGCTAATCTCAGTTTGCTCACAAAATCTTAATCCTTCTTAGTTTTTTATTTAAGTGAGAGATATGTGAACCCTTCATTCACTTAAATACTCAGAGGTCATTGTAGGGTTATTAATTGACCTAATTTAAATATTATTGTGTCTTAGGGAATAGGGAACTGAAGGAAAGGGAGAGAAACTGGGAAACAGCTGGTTGATGCAGCAGCCAAAACAGACACATTTATTGATTAAGCTTGCCATCTTATATGAGCATGAGTTATGGTGCCCCAAAACAAATTACAATGGTAACATCAAAGATCTTTGATTATATATCACCACAGCAGATACTCTAATAATGAGAGTTTAAGATATTGTGAGAATTATCAAAATGTGACACATTGACACAAAGTGAGCACATGTTCTTGAGAAAATAACATTTATAGACTTGCTCAGCAGAGTTGCCACAAGCATTTAATTTGTGAAAAGCACAATTATCTGTGAAGCTCAATAAAGTTCAGTAAAATGAGGTTTGCCTATATCTGTACATGATTATTCACAGTAGCATTATTAATTAAAGCCAAAAACTGGACATAACCCAAGTGTCCATGAAGTGATAAATGGGTAAATAAAATGTGACCTATTTACACAGAAGAGTATTCAAACATAAAAGGGAAGTGGGGGAAGGGAAGGGATCTAGATGAGAATATTTGCTAAAATAATTGTCTCAATTTTCCTCTTAAAAATAAGTGTCAGATTTTGGCTTCTGCAAAGGATGTACAAAACTTAAAATAGCTCCTATTCTCTAAAAGACATTTTAAAAAACTGATTTATGTAACATTTCAACTCAGTTAAACTCTTCATAGGGTCTAGGTTCAGATTAGTGCAATCAACTAATCTGAAAATAAAGCAGGTGCTGCCAATGAGAGCCTGAAACATGGGCACTCGCTACTAAAGACCGACAAAGAATGCATACAAAATGGTAAGAATAATTTTGTATGGAGTTTGTAATACATTGCTAAAGGTCAAGTGTGAACTAGTTGATAGTAGAGAATACCTGGGAGCCACAGACATAAGAGGAATTCAGGCTCTTCTCCATAGACCTTAGTAGGTGCTCACCAGAAAAATTGGAACATAGTGAAGGACAAAGAGAAGACTTCCTTTGTAGTAGGGGTCTTGGGGAGGGATTCAGCATCTGCTATAGGAAAAACTCAGATGCCCAACTCCAAATTCTTCTCTCCATTTCACATATGGAGCAAAATCCTCAGGCCACTGAGAGAAGGGCAGAAAACTTTCATTACTTTCAGGGCACAAGTTTAAAAATTCAATAGAGCTAGAAAAGGGGGAAAAATTATGTTAACCCCCATGGAAAAGACAATTAGCGATCCCCTAAGACTAGAGGAGGGAAAGGATCACTGAGAAGGCCCCATCCCAAGAAGTAGGGTCATAGACTTATCGAAGAGACTGAAACAGAAAAATAGAGAACTGACCACTACCCGCAATAAATCACCAGACTAGCAAGCATAAAGTAATAAGTAGAATCATCAAGATGCCAGAAAGACACCTTCTCTGAAGATCAAGTACAAAGGAAAAACCCAAAGTTGAGAATGGCACAAATACTGAAAAACCCTCTGGCAAAGCAGACTGTATTCCAAATACAAAATAATGATACAAGAATTCCAGCAGCAATAATCAAAGTGGTTGATTCAATGACCTTCTCCTATCCCATTTCCAAGCACAGACAAATTTACTTCAGTTTCTCCTACACTAGATTCTAGCTTTCAGACAAAAATTTAGGGACAGGAAAAAAAGTAAGAGAAAAATAACATGATATAAAGAGACAAAGCAATCAACAAAACCAGGCTCAGATGTGACTCAGATGTTTGGAACTATATGCCAGAGAATTTAAAATAACTATAAATAAAATGCTAGAGGCTTTAGAGGAAAAACTAGACACTATCAGATAATCAGATCAAGAATTTCATAAAAAATTTTAAAATATTAGAAACAATCCAATAACAATGGTAGAAATTTGATACATAATAAGAAAGTTGAAGACTGCCATCAATGTGCTTATTAGTAGATGTGACATAGCCAAGGAAAAAATCAGTAAACTCAGAGATAGTTCAACAAAAATTTCCCAAAGTGAAATAGAAAGAAAAAAAAATGAGTAAGTAAAATAACAATGGAACATCCAAAAGTTGTGGGACAATAACAAGTAGTCTAATATATGTGTAATCAGAATCCCGCCATAAGCATGATAGGGTGAGAGAAATATTTAAAGAAATAATATTTGAGAAGTTTCCAAATTTAGAGACAGCAAGCCACAGATGCAAGTAAAAGAATGCTAAATAGGATAAATACCAAAAAATAGGTGTCACTTCACTGAGTTAACAACAATAAGAAATACACTATGTGTATCTGATAAAGGACTGATATCCCAGTCATAAAAGAACTCCACAAATAAAAGTTTAAAAAGACAATCTAAATTTTAAAATAGGCAGAAGACTTGAATAGGGACCTCACAAAAGAAGATATATGAATGACAAATAGCATGAGAAAAGTGCTCTACATCATTATTCAGGGAAATGCAAATTAAAACCATGAGAAGATACCAGAATGATGAATGCTAAGAAGATTGCTGTTGTGGATGTGGAGAAATTTGTATTTTCATACATTGCTTGTGAGAGTGTAAAATAATACAAATATTTTGGAACACTATTTCTCACTCACATATAAGGTTAAATGTAGATCTACTGTATGAGCAAGTACTTCCCTTTCTAATTATATTACCAAAAGAAAGAGATATGTCTGTCCTACAAAAAGACTTGTTCAAAAATGCTCATGACAGTCTAATTTATGAGACCCCCAAAATGGAAACAACCCAAATGCCCATCAACATTAAAATGGAAATGCTGTAACATATTACTCAACAATAGAAGAAGAAAAAACTACTAATTACTAATATACCACCACATGAATTAAACACGAAGCATTATTAAGGGCTAAAGAAGCTGAGATAAAATAGTAATACCATATGATTCTATTTATATGGATTTTAAGAACAGGCAAAATTAGTATATGGTGATAAGAATCAGAAAAGGGCACAGGGTTATTTACCAGAAAGGGACACCAGGAAACATTTGAGGTGATTGAGATAGTCTCAATCATGATCAGGGTGATGTTTATATAGATCAAAAGTCATCAAGTTATCCACTAAATTTATGAATTTCATTCTACATAAATTAAGTCTCAACTATATACTCAGCATTTAAAAATAAAAAACTCATAAAAGCCCCATTGTAATAGTTGTTAACATCTTTATTAAGATATAATTGATAATTTTAAATTG
This sequence comes from Carlito syrichta, assembly GCF_000164805.1. Lineage (NCBI taxonomy): Eukaryota > Metazoa > Chordata > Mammalia > Primates > Tarsiidae > Carlito > Carlito syrichta. Next base: position 82,106 of record NW_007233076.1, read on the forward strand.
TATATATTTAAGCTATTTTTTAAAAGTAAACCAGGATGTAAAATGACTATGTTAATAAACACAAAAATCAACTTAAAACAGATTTTCTCTTGAAAGCCAAAGTCAAAACTTGTAATTATTCTGTCAACAGCTGGTGAAACACTAGGTACCATCCTCCACTCTGACCTTATGTTAGTACCATCATTTTCAACTGCTGTTTCTCATCTGCCATTTGATACTGCAGTCATTCATATTCCCAGGATCCCCACCATCAATTCAACTAAAATATCAAAACTTTTTACATCTTAAATGTGAAAAGCAGTGCAGCAATAAAAAATAATATAAATAAAAGCCAACACAGTAGAACACCTATTGATATAGCATTTATATTGTGTCAGGTATTACAAGTAATCCAGAGAAAATTTAAAATTATACGAGGCTGTGTATGGGTTACATGCAAATACAATGCCATTTTATACAAGGGAATTGAGCATCCTCACATTTTGATATCTGTTAGAGGGTGAAATCCTGGAACTAATACCCTACAAGTATGAAAGGGACATTTGAGTCAGTCTATTGTTTACTGATTAACATTTTATTTGTTAACAGTCAGTCATCCAACAAATATTTATTTGGCACCTATTAAGTACCAGGCACTATGCTAGGAATAAAGATACCTCAGAGAATAAACCAGACATAGTTCTTGTCTTGTGAAGCTTAAATTTAAGTGGGATAGACAATTAAAACTTAATTATATAATTGTTTTATTGCAATTGTGTCCACACAACAAAGGTTATATACACATATGGAGACCACATAATTTGCCAACCAAACTTTAAAATGTCTAAGAGTGAAAAAAGTGCCATTGATATTTATGACTTCACAACAGGAGTCAACAGGAGTGTTAGAGAAAAACTGGAATGTACAGGCACACAAGATGTAAGAGACCAAGCAGGCCTATAATGGACCGGATCTCTTTCAAAACGTCACCAAAAATTGTCTTGAGAAAATGGCATCTGAGATCGGGGCTGCAGAAAGTGTATCCCTTTTATCTACTGAGAAAATAAAGGGTGGAAGAAGTCCAGGTAAAGAGAACAGGGTATGAAATGGCTCTGAGTCAAGAAGTAGTGTGGCAAGTTTGAGGAACCGAATCAAGGCCAGGGCAGCTGAAGAGAGAGAAGTTTGATACGGTTGGAGGAACAGGTCACAAGCAATGAAGAACTTGAAGGATTTTAAACATCAAGAGTAACATGAGCACATATGCATTGGTATAAGAATAATCTAGCTGCATTGTGGATAATAGATAATAAGAAGGCAACACACACACACACACACACACACACACACACACACACACACACACACACCCCAGAGGTGCCAAAAAATGCCATAGTCATTTTAAGCGAAGTTATCCATGTATTACTTACCAAAGTTGAATAAAATTACAGTAGTAATGGGTAATATGATGTTCACTCAACTGTGCTTCTACCATTTTGCCTGTCCTGCCTGTCTCATGATGACTCCAGCATTCATTTGATTAATGCCATCTTTTGGGTGATGTGATACTTAAAAGGTATACACATATTTTACGTGTATACATTTTATGCACATTTTATGTATATCACATACACATTTAAAATATATGTATGCATTTTAAGTATGTATACACTTTTGGCTAAATATATGTATATATGAAAGGGGTGAAACAAAAAATGGCAGAAACACTAACAGGCATCAAAATTGACAAGTTCAAATACTTTTGAGCAGTGGAAGAAGCATCTCAATAGGTGTATTGCATCAAACAGAGAGAACTTTGAAGGTGACTAAAGTTTAAATATGTAAGAATAAATACACAATTTTTTATAAACAAATTCTGGGTTTTTGGAGGGGTCTCCCTCATATATAGCTTGATTGTCCTGGCAACATAAATTGGTTTTCCTAGGCCAGATAAAACTGGCTTGCAGAGAGGAAAAAGAAAGGTATTCTCTCTCGAGACCTAACTAGAGGGGGCAGTTATGGGCAACAGAAGCCCTAGAAATGTTTGGGAAATCAGGACATGGTTTCCTAATGAAGTACGAGGAGGTAAAGTGTCATGGAAAAGTTCTCAACAAAAACACACAAAAAATATGCCTAAAATGTAAAAACTCAACCAAACCATTGCCAACTGTGACTAGCAGTTGGCTCCCACATGGCCCCACATCTCAACGTCCTGGCAGTAGCAGAGATGGCTGGAAGTTATCTTGCATTGGCAGTGAGTTGGCAACAGTCTTGGTGCCCATCAGTTAGGAAGCGGTAGGTAAAAGGTGACAAATGCGCACAAGGGTGTCATGCTATAATGACAAGAAACAGATTGCTTAAAAGAAGATAAAGATGGATCTTTAATGATAAGAACTTGTAGAAAAATTTGGAAACAGAATGAGACATACGGCCTTATTATAGACAACTCAACCACTTCTTCCATAGTAATCAAATCTATGCAAATGCTGAATGCTTGCTTTTTCAGCTAGTCATTCAGAAGATATTTAAGTCCCCATTAGATACCAGCCCACAGGCTATGTGTAGCCCATTTGATGTTGAATAACACATATTTTCTACTCTCAAGAAGCTTAAAATCTAATAGGAGAGACAGAAAAGTAAATAGGCCATCACAGTGCAATTGAGTAATTATTAGCATCTTTTTGTTCTCCTTCTTAGCTTTTCATCTTCTTTACAGGTGATATATCAGCTTAGTAACTGATACAAAAAAAGACACAGTAAAAACCCAAACGACTATAATGGCCTCCAAGTATGTCGACCAAATAAGCAATGTCTCATACATTACCTGTCAGACAGCCGAAACTCATTAGTTTTCTTGGACGGTCCTATGAAATACATCTTCCACCCAAACATGAACAGTAGGTCCTGACCTTAGTCAGAAAACTGACAACCAAATGTCCTGTGTGTTATCCATCTGTGGTATTCACTACGACAACAAGAACCACTTCAAAAAACAATATGTGGCATTTGATAAAATAGAAGGTGCTGGAGGGAAGAGACCATCAGTTCAGTAAAATTAGATCCAGCTGTGAGGCACTCAGGCCAGGGCTATCTGTAAATCGCTTTTTTTCCCCTGCCCTGAACATTATAGCAATCTACTTCAGATCACAAGAACACAGCCAAAAGCCATATGTTTGGCATCATGTGGACAGCATCTGGTATTTTTTAAGCTACAACTAAAAACGTTGAAAACACAGTAAAACAACTATCATTCACCTAATGCTTGTGCTTATATCGTAGCTCATGGATGGTTTTATGACAAATAAACAGTTGTATGAAGTCTCAGTTTATTCACCTCCCTTATATATTTATTTCCATGATGAATTATACTTATGTCTTTTCTTTTGGCTTGGTCTGAGGGTCCTATTGTGTATGTGTGTGCTACTGTACATGGTGAAGCATTGCTGTGTAAGCAGAATGAAACTGTCTTTTAAGGTGGATTCCGCCAAGTAGTCTGCAAGGTCATATTATTTACACTCAATTCTGTTTACCAAAAGTCACTTGGGGTCTGGCTAATATGTTTCACAATGTCTAGAATTCAGGCTTACATTGGAGTAGTAAGGGAGAAACATATGCAGTTGGCACTTAGGAAAGTGGACATGGGCAGTTTTGCTGGCCCTTCAGAATTATAAACAAATTATCATTCTAGACCAAGTCTGCCCTCTGATTTGGAAACTAATCTAGGCATTTTGACAAGTGTACCTGTTGATAATTGGTAACTCCAAAGCAGTTTATATAAGGCCAGGAATTCTAACTCTGAGGTATTGATTTAGGAAGATACTTAACCCCTTGCTGGAACGAATTAATTATGTTGACTAATTCATGTGTTCTTTGCATCTGTCCACACAATAGTGCTATTAAGCTTAAAATCCTAAGATAGGGATCACGTAGGCTTTCTCTCTTTCAGATACTGATTCAGAAAATGCTAAGTATACTAATTTAATTTTGAAAAGCATATCAGTTTATAGTGATGGCAAAATGTTATGTCAGTCTTTTAATTTTAATTAGAAAATTAAAACACCAAATTTATATTTATTTAATTATTTCAATTTTTCTTTTTACCTCAGAGTTTACATTTTCACTGTGGTTTATTTTGGAGAGTAGCCAGTAGGTGGCCTGGTTTGCAGACATATATACCTCATATCCAAAACAGACTATAATAGAATTGAATAAGAGCTAACAACAATAGTAAATAAGGCTAGGATTAGTTAGGACAAGTTCTCAGTAAAAAAGGATAAGAGCTTGGAATTTATTTATAGGAAGAAAAATTAGAAAATCATGTTATTTAATTTATAATCAAAATCAAGGATTTATACTCTAAATGTATTCTCTCACTAAACAGTTAACTTCATTTATCTTTAAATAAATCACATAGTTCTTTAAAAATAAGTAATTTATTGGTAGTTAATTATTAGTAATTGTTTTCAAATTAGTGATCATATTTAATGGTATTACTACAAGGACCAAACTTCAAAAGAAATCTGCTTCATTCAAGGGCACAATGTCATACCATATTTAATTATGTTGCTTTCCACCTTAGCACCCCATGCTACTTTATTTCTTCCAACTAGAGTACTTATTAAGATGAACTATAATTTTTATAACTGGACTATGAGGGCTTTTTTGTTTTTTGTTTTTTTGAGTTGGAGTCTCGCTCTATCACCCAGACTGGAGTGCAGTGGCCACTCCCGGCCACCGCAGCCTCGACCTGCTGGGCTCCGGCGATCCTTCTGCCTCAGCCTTCCAAGTAGCTGGAACTACAGGCGCGCGCTACCATGCCCTGCTGATTTTTGATTTATTGTAGAGATGAGGTCTCGCCAAGTTGCCCAGGCAGGTTTCGAACCCACGGGCTCAGGCAATCCACTCACCTCAGCCTCCCAAAGGCGCAGGATTACAGGCTGAGACACCGAGCCCAGCTGACTATGAGTTCTAATATCAAGGCCAAGTCTCATTCATCTTTGTGTCCTTAGTGCCCACCTTGAAGCAGTTAACTGGTGGGTGTTGAATGAAAGAATAAATTATTTGAAAATGAAAGAAAAAGCTTGTCAATTTGAAGATTGCTTCCCCACTGTACAATTATTTCATCTTCTTAAAGACAAACACTAATCTGTGCCAATCTGTGGAACATAAACCCATTAAAATAGCAGAAGGCATAGTGTACAGGAATATGCTAATAATAATAAATCCGAAGCAGTAGAAGTTGACTAAGGGAACCAATGATCATTTTGTTCTGAGCAAGATGCCTCATATAGTCAAAACAGTACTGGACATGTTTAACAGAGCCCTTTACTCCCTGAGTTATAGATTCAGCTACTGCTAGTTTGGGGAGAGGACTGGAAATTGCAGTAGACTGATATTACCCTCACAAAGATTTTCTTGCTGCACTGATACACATGGGAAGTTTGTCTTATAACTGGAAATGAGCAAATAGTCTGACTAAGGCAGATGTTACAAGTGGGAAAAAAGGCAGCCTTTGTTTTCTACCTGACCATGTGGACCAGATTTGAGTTTTTACTCTTAAGTGGTAGAAGGCCAAACAAAAATTAATTGGACTTAATGTAGATCATGTGCTGATTTTAAAAATCAAGGCTGGGTGCAGTGGCTCACTCCTGTAATCTCAGCACTTTGGGAGGTTGAGGCAAGAGAATTGCCCAAGCTAGGAGTTCGAGGCCAGCCTGAGCAACATGGCAATACCTCATCGCTATAAAAAATCAAATAATTAGCCAGGTGTGGTGGTGTGCACCTGTAGTCCCAGCTACTTGGAAGGCTGAGGAGGAAAAATCGCCTGAGCCCTGCAGGCTGAGGCTGTGGTAGCCGTCATCATGCCACTGCACTCCAGGCAGGGTAAGACTCCAATTCAAAATAAAATAAAATAAAATTGAGCAGAATGGTCTAAAATTATACATAGCCCCTTCTAATTCTGAAACTCACTCCCAGGGACAATCACTTTTACCTTTAATAAAATTCCATATTTCAAAAGAATACATTTATGCTGCTAACTCTTGACTTATGAATTTTAGGCATTATCAATTTAATTTGGGTTTTTGAAAGTTTGGCTTGCTTACAGAATTCTAATGTCTTATCCTCCTTTCCAATATGAATAACAATATTTTAGTTCTTTAATAAATTTTAAGTAATTTGTTTCCCCATTTATTTCTTGTTGCATCAACCAAAGAAATGGCATCTCTCAAATCTCAACATTTTCTATCTACTTTACCTATACAATGATTCTAAAAGTTGAAATTCAATAGTTTTATGTCATTATGATATGTGACTATTATTCATTACAGAGCCAGTAATGTAGTGTGTTTTATATTCCCTTTCTTGCGCACCATTTGTTTTTCTTGGCACTTCCAAATGCCTTTATTTTTCCTTACGCTATTTGTCTCTACTATGCCCTATAGTTTTTCCAACTTCTTCATTCAATATATTATTTAACTCCCTCTTCATATATTTCCAATCCCAGTGTTACTTGTAAAATATAGTTGAAAAAAAAAGTCCACAAATTTTGGCCTAAACAATAAAATGTATAAACAGGATGATACATTTTGTTTGAAAATTTGTATTAAAAAATACTTGAAAAAATATTTTAAAATTATGTGATTACCTATAAATTATAAATCACCTATGATTTATATCATGAGTGATTTTTTTATTTGTGAAAAACAGGATTTTTTAAAATTATGTACTTTGGAGTCATGCCTTCTGGGTTCAAACCCCAACTCCACTTGTTACTTACTATCTCTGTGACTCAGCTTCCCTATCTGTGGGCTGGAAGTATGAATAACATCTCATAAGACTGTTGTGAAATTGATTTAAACAATGAATCCATATAAAACACTTGAATGTGCCTGACGTATCAAATGCCATTTTGATTTTCTAGATGATACGTAATAAACATGTGGTACACTTATAATCAGAAACAAAACCTTTAAAGCCTATAGAAATTCATTTTGTGAAAATAAATTATACTAGTTGTGAAAAGTCTAGAATAAATAATAATGATGATAATAACACTACTAATAATTTGCAAAATCTTACCCAAATTAATCCTGTAGACAAGTAAGATTCTGGAGTAGGACAGAGCATGCCAGAGACACTAATATTGCATTAGTATCTTGAGTGTGGGGCCAGGAAAGAAGAAGGAAACCAGGGAGTAGGTGAAATGGCTGCTGGGGGACTAGGGGAGGATGGGCTAGAAAGAGATGCCAAAATTAAAACCTGGCCAACTACCCAAACACATCACCAGCACAAAGAGCAAATCAAAGGAAGAGATGCTGGAGCAAAATCAACAAAATAGAGCCTGAGAAGCAGAATCAAGAGAAGATACTAGAAGCAAAGGTGTGGGAAGGGCAGAAATACATGCAGTTTCTGCACCAGCAATAAATTCCCTGACAATTCTTACTGAACTCATGCCACACCAGGAGTCTGTGGATATGGTGCCCTGAATGGTGTCCATCAGAACTGGGCACTAGAAAGTCAGCAAAAAAACTAAAGTCGGGGACACAACTTATTACCAAGGGTACCTGCATAATAAACATTTGTATACCTAACCCTGACTTGTATCCCACATATTAACAACAAAAACAACTAAAGTCAGCCCTTGAAATATTTTTGCTTAAATCATTTCAATTTTGCAATAATTTGTGAAAAATAAAATGTGAAACACTGAAAAGCCTCTTATCTGGGATTCAACAGGATGGCTGGTTAACAGATAATAGACGCTTGTATTCTAGAGCAAGAATACAAGCAAAGGCCATCATACTAGAATCTATATATTTAAAACTTATAAATTAAGGCAATTAACTTTTAACTAATTAACTTTTAAATCTATTCTATCCTTCTGCTTTTACACATATAATTTTAGAAAGATAAAATGTGTAAAGTAATGCTTTTTTATATGACTGAAAGTCAGCCAAATATCAGAGACAACTCAATTTAAAAGTATTATACTTGAGTAAGTGATCTGCTTATGGACTGAGTAATAAAAATCTATACAATTCATAAATTATTTTTAAAAGCATTTTTTTACCATTTCAGCAAAATTACTCATTACATCACTATAACCAAGACTTTTCAGTCTTTGCTATTTTGAATAGAAATTATTTAATAATGCTGAGATTGTATTTTTTTAATTAAATTGATTAAATATTTTAATAAAACAAAACTAGTTAGCAGTTCTAACACTCAATGCCCATTTAGTTATTCACTGATACTCTGCTTCAGGTATATTACATGTATACCTACATGTAAAAAAATTTAGGAGATTTGAATTATTATATTGCAAAATGTCTTCAGCTGTCTCAGGGAAATATTGCAAATATAATGCTCATTCGTGAGTATCTTCAGAACCAGAAATTGGAATACAAAAAAGCCCCCCAAAAAACAGATGTTAGTCATCACTGGTAAATGAAACTTTGGCATTCATGCCATCTAAGAAAGATTTGACAACTTCTCTAATCCCTAAGTGCTTCTTGCACTCAAGTCTTTCCCATATTCTGAAGCAATATCCATTGCCTAGAAAAAAAAATAGCACAACACAGAAAGATTCACCACATTCAGTGTTGCCGTTTGCGTCAAGAACTCAGGGCTACAAACGTGGAAAAGTATTTCCCTGGAACTTGAACAATGTTAGTACTGGGAGTAGATGTTCAGGATGTTTAAAGCAACTAGTTGCACTATAAGAGCTGGACACTGGATCATCTGTAACAGAGATGCCCACATGTCTGTACTTTAATAAAGTGTGCCTGTGTAGTTTGGAATACCTACTCATCAGCTTGCTCTCTAAAGAAGTGTGGACCCCAAAGCTAAAGTCTCTCCTGTCTAATAATAAGACTACTACTACCAGCAACAGAAATGGCTCAGATGCCAACAGGGGTCCTAAAACAACATAGAGAAAAACTAAATATCATTAGTGACAAAGAAAATAAACATCCAATGATACCTATGAAAACCTGGTAAGGAGAACTTTGCTCCGGACTATCACATCAAGTATAGGCACCATGGCAACAGGCTTTTGAAGTGGGGGAGGTTGGGATGAGGGAGATTCTTGCTGAAGACGGGCCAGGATGAGTAGACATCACCTGGGGAGTGGTGGGACATGAGGAACCAAATCAGATGCTGAGGGTGGTCGGATATCTAACTGGCTTCGTGGGTTATTTGCGAAATGGATTCTACAAGGAAGTGCCCAAAGGCCTAAAAGAAGGTTTGGGAGCCTGGCTAAAGTTTGGTCAAGTTGAGAATCTTTGTCTTTACTAGCAATGACTCTCAAAGGTTCCTACGTCATTGTTGTTATTTCAGAAGAAAATAAAGTTTTTTTAAATTAATATATTCAACAAACCCTGAACTGCAAGTTTCATGATGGAAGTATCATGTCTGTGGAAGGCACCACTATATACCCAGAATATTTGGGCACAATAGAATCTTAATAAATATTTGTAGACTAAATTAATGAAATACTTTCATTTTACCTACTATGCATTATGTGACGAAAATTAAGAAAACGGGTTCTCCCTGCTCATAGCCTCAAGGAGGTAACCAGAGACGAGATTCACATGCCAGAGTAGAATTTAGCATCCCCTTCAACCGTCCTTCCCACGACTTCTGGAACAGCTCAACCTAAAGAAGAGGGAACCCTTTCTGCCATGAACCACAATGGAGACAAGAGCAGAGTCATTTCTTAGCACTTAGGTCACAGGTGGATTTCAGAATTAAATTAATAACAGGCCTGAGATCTCACTGCTTTCAATTTGAAGGCAGACCAGTCGATCTGAGAAGATATGTTTCAGTACTACGGCAGCATTATTATAGCTTCAGCTTGGGTTGGACATTGGCTCTCTCTCTGCCTTAGCTTCCGAGCTTAAATCAACTTCCAGTCTCTGTTCCAAATTGGAATTGTGTCATAAGCATCTCCCCTGGCAAGTCATTTCACCGAAAACTTTAGGGATTGGTGGCACAACCCATCAACTCAATCTGGATGATGGGTTATTTGGAACTGGTAATGAAACTAGGTTCATCAGCTGCCAAACCTTGATTGAAATATTTACATTCATCCAAACTTCAGGCAATTTATAGAGACTTTATAAAAAGAAACAGAGAAAAATAAAAATTGTTGCAATAAAATGAAACACATTTTTGGAAGATGCCTACTTCCAAAGTTGTCAAAGATTATAGTTTTCATGGAATTATAACTTTAATTATTCTGATTTTTCTTTTTCCAGAATAATCATACTTACCCAGACTCCTAGCCCAGGTAATTACATGAATATGTCAACTCATTTAATGACAGCACGGGGTTTTGACCAGTTATGTGTAAATAATATATTTGAACAAGTGGAAGTGATTTGTGACAAATTCGACTTATCAAGCAATGCTAAGTTTAGCACTGATAAACATTAGTAACGTGTTGAATGGGATTCAGCACTTGTTGGAATAAAACAACGTAGGCTTAAGAAGAAGCCCAGGGTTAGCAGCATAATAAAAACCAAGAGCATTAAATTCACCTAACGGGCCAGCCTGACAGCACTGAAGGCCCATATCTTTCCTTATTCCCAAATCATGTATGATGTAGGCTTCACACCCACGGTGTTAGTAAGATTTCTTCTAGTGTTCTTCCAAAAAACTTAACCACTTTCAATGAAAGAACACCTTATTTTTTAAAAAGTATTTTCTCCACCTCATTTAAAATTTAATCTGGAAATTTTCAACAAAAGAAACAATTATTCCCTGAGATTATGAAAACCTCCGCCGTAAGTGTTATGCAATTTATAGAGACTCCTTGGAGACAGAAACTATGTCTTTTACCTGTATAAGACATATTCCTCCAAGAGCAGATTTAGAATAAGACTAGTGCTCTTCTACATTTAATGAGTGGATTTATTAGTTGATGTAACATTCGTTAGCATTAACTTCTCAAAAAAATTTTCAATCTCAAAGAAAAAAAAGACTTGACACATTTTGTAACCAGCATAAAAAAAAAGTGTCAATTACTTATCTACAAAAAACCATGTTGACTGAGACATAGCAATATAATGTATGTTTTACAATGATATCAAGTAAAACACTTATTTTTTTTCTACATGTAATATAAAGCTAAATTCTTTAAGTTTCTACATATGTTTTCATTTACAATGCTAGTGGCTAATTTTTTTGCTTCTTTATTCAAATTTGTTTACATATGACTTTTTTTCCATGAAGCTTTTGAGGTGTAGTATCTTTTTCTCTGAAGAGTGCAGCTATGGAAATCAGAAACAATATTTTCAAATTGCTACATAAGCATGTCTGGCTTTCTGCACTCTGTGGATCTCATGTGTACATCCTCCTTTTTTTTAGGACTTTAGATTCATACCTTCCACGTAAAATTACCATTTCCTGTTTTATGTACCCAAGGTACACTGGGCAATATATCACAGCAAGAATAAGTTCTAAAGCAGTATGATAAAATATCTCCCTATTATGGCCTTACATTAGTGAGGGATAGAGTACATAAGGTTAGTACATTGTTTTTTGTTTTGCTTGGCTACATTGGTTGAAATCAAGTTAATACCACAAAGACATCTGGGGGACATTTTAACTTTGACAGCCCTTATATGAGGGGTGAAGCTAAGTGTAAAACTACTAAAATTAAGCTTGTGTACCTTGGCTTTATGGTACTACAATTACCTGGGAATTGTATTCATAATAGAAAACTCCACAAGTGGTCAAACATCTTGTGCTGTCCCGCAGACAAGTACTAAATGAGTACGTAGATAATTTTATCTATATATGGAGTCTCTAGGAGCCAGTTAACAAATGTATGAGCCACAAAAAGTACAAAATAACCAGAAATAAGTGCACTATCACCCATGCATACACACTCCTACCTTCATTCTAACAGGTCAACCAATGGAAGACTGCTGGTGGGAAAGTCTGGTTTTTTTAAACTGAAGAAGAGATCATTTGTAGCACTCAGACCCTGACAGTGCTGCATAGAGCCAAGCTGTAGCAAATTTGGGGTTTAAAAGATGGGAGAATTTCCACTGGTAATTTTATACCACTTCCCCCTTTGAAGAAGTCCTTAAGCAAATGTTTACCTTGTCATCATGTGTAACTTGGGCAATATGTTCTGAGTACTATGGGGTTATGTGTTCCCCATTGTGGGTTATTCACAAGATTTCCTCTAGTTGTGCAAAGCAAGTTACTGTGAAGGGTCTCCAAGGTTCTGGTTGATTTGTATTTGGAAAAAGTCTTTTGTTGTTATTTGCTCTCTGACAGAGGGGCTGGAAATTGTCTGGACTTTTGGAACAGACTTTGTGATGTTTGGATAATGCTCTCAAAGTGAGTGGTGTATTAGCATGCAGTTTATTTATTCAAAACAAGTCAAAAGATGGATTTAAAGTACATTTCTTAAAAGCCTGAATATTTTTGATAAAAGCCCATAACAGTCCCAATTTTGTGGTACAACAGACTCACATTAGCTAAAAAAAATCTAGCAAGGTACTTAATTATTGCCTTCTGCACTCTGAGTTTAGCAATGCTATAAAAACTGTTTCCTCCTCACAAACACATTACAAAAGGATAGTTTATTGAAGAATCACATCTTGAAAATTAAGTAGTCAGTGATACCACTTGCTTGCTACTATATTTTTAACAAGGTCTCAAGTAAAGTTATTGGGCAGGGTCCAGTGGCTCATGCCTATAATCCCAACACTTTGGGAGGCCAAGGCAGAAGACTGCTTGAGTCCAAGAGTTCAAGACCAGCCTGAGCAACATAGCGAGACCTAGATATCTCTACAAAAAATTTTTAAAATTGGCTCAGTGTGGTGGCGCACCCCTGTAGTCCCAGCTAATTGGGAGGCTAAGATGGAAGGATTGTTTGGGCCCAGAAGTTTGAGGCTGTGGTGAGCCATGATCATGCTACTGCACTCCAGCCTGGGTGACAAAGTAAGATTCCAACTCAAAAATAGATAGATAGATAGATAGATAGATAGATAGATAGATAGATAACACAAAATAACATTTTTGAATAGTAAGAACACAAATCTAACTCCATTCTGTGGTGACTAACTCTGGACTTTTTTTCTCTACAACATGATGCTGAGAAGTAAACTGCAGAATATGTAACATAGTGAACAATTAATTAGGAGGTACATTTTCCCAAAAGGAGACATCCCTTTTCTTAAATTATGAAGATCTCTGTAATCATCTGTATAACTCCAGTTTAAAAACAGTATAAATTTGATACCCTTTGCGAATAAAGGCCTGGGTCGAAAGGCTCTCCAGCTCTCCCCAGTTCCCCTGCTCCACATACTACCAAGGGAAAGTCGCAGCATCCTTTTATCCTAGCTCTCTCTCTAAGCCCCAGAATCTAAAAATAAAATATTTAACTAAAGAAAATGGCTTAATTGAGGAACTGCTGAGCTTCCTTTACCTACAGAAACTAAACACTACCCTCCCCTAAAGATGTGCGCACACAGGCAGAGCTGCACACACAGGGTGAGTTCATCTCGATGTGACTGTCAAAAGGAGAAGCACCGTACCAGCCACAGCCCACAGCCCCTTCCTGACACGTGGGAGCTCCGGGCTGCTCCATCCGCACAAGACAGCTCTGTGCTCTTCTTTCCTCCTATCAGTCAGTGGCACGCTATTTGTTCACCGCGTGGAACACTTTCCTGCTGTCAAACCCTAAGATTGAAGGAGAGTACCATGTGCCCTTCAGTTTGCCCTTAGGGGATATTTAAGCATTTTAATCATACGGCTAAAAATACGGTCTATGCGACAGACTCAGCCACAGAAATTCGGACAAATGTGCATTCCTAAGAAGTGCCCAGGTCCAGGACCTCAGCTACTGCAGCTGCTTTGGGTCTCTCCTGGCTGTGCCAGCCCCTGCCCTGTCAACTCTGTCGTTGTGACTAGGGAATCTGGCTGGCTCCTGTATTGCTACCTTCAAACATTAATGACTGAGATGACAAGAGGTCTATTATTACTGATGCAGCAATGATTCTTTATTAAGGGTATATCCTTAGAGCAGTACAAGACTAGAGACCGTTGGAATCCCAGGTCAGGAATATGTTGACCTTGAAAGATGCCCATTCCATCTCAGGAGGAAGGGGGACCACCTGGCACACTTATTCACTTTCAACCCCATCATCAAACTGGGATGTGAAGACCACCAGGAAGGTATACATTTTCTCAGCTGTGCACACAGGGAGGAGATGGTTATCAGCTTGTGTCGACTAGAAAATCCTCTCTCCTGCACCAAGTTTTTATTTCTATTTATTCGTTTATTTATCCACTCATTTATCTTCAGGACAGGCACATCCATATTTATTGATGTCCGCCTTTGATACGCAATTACATTTTGAGACCTTTCCGCTGCCAGCCAAGGCTACAATGAGAACCAGTTCTACAGTTCTCTAGCACAGGAAAGGGAGACAAGAGCAGAATAATTTAATCTCCTAGGCTGACTCATCTAGAAAAGACTGGCCTCTTCATATGCCTCCTGAAAGGAGCAAAGGATTAGAAATTCAGGCCTATCAGTCAATGGAAACAAGATAGCCTTCACAAGGTCTAAATATAGCCAAAGTAATGGAGAGAAAAAAAGAAACATCAGACAGGAAGGAGGTAGAAAATAAAAAGAAACAGCAGGGGAAAAGGGGCAAGAAACGTCTGAGGAGAAAGTAAAATGGGAGAGAGAAGGGGGCTAGGGGAGGAGAGGTGAAGAGCTGTGTGGGCCAAAGGTAGGCCTCGCCAACGATTGCACCGCACTGAGAGAAACAAAGGCAGTATGTGAAGAGCCAAGATGGAGCAGACAAAGGCGTGAGAAGAAGAGAACATCAAATCTCTCACCAGCTTTATCACATCCATCCAATCCAGGTTGCTGTCATCACCGTGGACTATTGCAATAGATTCTTATCATCATTACGACCCCTGCTCCTCTATAGTTTTTTCTCTACCCAGAATCTAAAACGGTCCTTATAAAGGGTAAATTACAGTCGTGTCACATGCCTGCTCAGAATATTTGAATCCCTAATTACAGATTAACAGCCCACACATTATCTGGCTCAATTCACCTCCTCAGCATGCTACACAGCAAGGTTGAGTTTCTTTTCCTTGAACACATTAGGTTTACTTTCTCGTCAGGGTCTTTGGGCTCATTGTTTGTTTTTTTTTTTTTGAGTTGGGAGTCTCGCTCTCTCGCCCAGACTAGAGTGCAGTGGCACGCCATGGCCACCACAGCCTTGACCTGCTGGACTCCAGCGATCCTTCCATCCCAGCCTTCCAAGTAGCCGGAACTACAGGTGCACACACACTATCATGCCCAGCTAATTTTTTATTTATTGTAGAGATGAGATCTTGCCAAGTTGCCCGGGCGGGTCTCGAACCTGCAGCCTCAGGCAATACACTCGCCTCTGCCTCCCAAAGTGCTGGGATTATAGGCTGAGCCACCAAACCCAGCCAATTCTTATCTAATGACATTCTCCTCCTTGTACATTTTTGCCTATGCTCCTCTTCCTAGAGTCCCATAATTCTCCCCCTCCCCCACCCCACAGTTATAAAAGCTCTGTGCCCAGCTTTTATAACAGAGAGAGAGAGAGAGAGAGAGAGAGAGAAAGAAAGAAAGAAAAAGAAAGCCTTAGCTAACCTTTAAGAGGAGGCCATGCTAGAAGCAGACTTTTATGATTGAAATGACTTTAAATATTAGTAAACTGTCCTGTGTCTTCAAGTTATTTTATTTGTTGAAACTATAAACTTCTTATGAGTAAAGAATGTGTTTTAATGTTTTATATCCCTCTCTTTCTTAAGTATAGTGTCTTAAAAATAGTAGGCTGTGAAGTATTTAATACCTTATCCACAGACTACTTTAGAAGCTTTAGAATAAAGCAAGTTTTGTTATCAAATCATTTCCATATATATAAAAACGTTAAGGTCTATACATTAACAAGGTTTCAGAATCTAAATCATCATATCATTTATACTCTGTACCTTTATTATTTTTCACATGTGAAGATGCATTGCTAGTCATTCAACTATAATAAGAAAATGTAATAACTTCGTGTCTCCCTTAGAAAGCTTAGAAAAATGACTCAGCTGTATCTATAAACAAAGCAATATTTAAAATTCCAAATGACTAAGAGTAACATTACTCAAGGACATAGAATGTATATTACTGGTAATACCCCAAAGCACTTTAGAAGACTTATGTGAATAGTAATGAAATGATTGCATTTCCAGAAAGCACACTTAGTAAATTTATTGCTGGTTCTTTCTGTACTTCTTCAGTGAGTCAGTCTTTTAGCTAGACATTTTAACTTATTCTGCATCACTGGAAGCTTAGACAAAAAAAATTTCAAATAACTACATGTCTTCAGGGCCTCGTTCTCAAAACCTTTAGAAATATAACACCAATTTTAAGATCTTACTGGCTAAATACCTTTAGCTGTTCAATTCTGCACCTACATCACATATCATTTGGGAAACAAAGTGTACTAGGAATACCTGGTATTTTATCTGGCTACATTTACCCCCCATTATAGAATTGTTATAAGTATTCTAGTCATTCATTTAACTTGAAGGTTTATCTCCAACAGAAAATGCCCAGGACCTGATGAAATAGTTAAGCCACTGCAGTAGTCCTCAACTGCCCAATTAATCCATTTTATCGAAACTGCTATATCTGGGATTTTCATTACTTCTGTCTTAACATCCCAAACTAACATAAGTCCTCTAGATCCTTTAGCTCAAAGTGAAACCATCATTTATCAATGTCTGCTCTTAACTGATGAAAACTGAAAGCCAAAATGACTTAGAAACTAAATAAAACACCTGATGCGATTTTTTTTCCTTCGTAAGTTCTCCCAGATCTACTAACATCTCTTCATTTCATAACCTTGAGCCTTTGGTGTAATTACATCATACCTACCCAATGCAACAGCTTTCAAACCAGTTTCACTGTCTCTATTATCTCTTAGCCCACTAACAGTTACTAGAATAATCCTCAAAAAACTTTTTTTCTTTTTACGTTCAACCCCAAAGAACCTTACTACCTCCTGGTCCATGCAATGACTCTAGATCCCTGGTATTTCAAGTTTCCCACCTTCGGGAAGTCTTTCTGATAATCTCTTCAGTCTCATCATATACGCCCTCCACTATTCTTTCCACCAAGTCTAAACATGGTGCCATTAAAAAAAAAATTACTTCAGGAAACCTATTTGATCCAAAGCCTTTTCATTCTACCTCTGTGATTACTATGACCTTGATTTAAAAAAAAAAATTCACTGGCAAATATTTAGACAAATTCTATAATAAATACTCTGCTATGGCTTGAATGTGTGCCCCAAAATGTATATGTTGGAAACTTAATTCCTAGTACAACAGCATGGAAAGGTGATGCCTAAAGGGAAGTCTTTAAGTCATGAAGGATTCACCTTCATGAATGATTACTGCCTATTATAAAACGACTTAAGGCTGCAAGTTTTATCTTTCAGTCTCTCATGCACAATTCTGGATCTTCCTTCCGCCTTACACCATGGGATTAGACAGTAGGAAGGCCCTCACCAGATGCAGGACCCTCAACCTTGGACTTCCCAGCCAGCAGAACTGTAAGAAAGATATCTCTATTATTTATTAATTTCTCAATCTCAGGTATTCTGTTATAATAGCACAAAACAAAGATATACTCATGGAAATAAATGGTAAACTTAAGTACAAGAATATTGTCTCACTACTTGACTGTTCAGCACATAGCAAGAACTAATAAACATGCCCAACAAGATTGAGTGTACAATATATATTTATAAACTCAGAAGCTATTCATTAGATGGCACTCATACAGGTATTATTCACTCTCAAAGGTACCTATGCAAGTGTGGCTCATTAATACTTAATCCAAGATTAACTTAAAACCTAAATTAACCAAAAATATACATGTATCACTGAAAATTTGTCACTAGCAGCATATTTAAATACTAGATAACAATTTTTAAAATAGAAACTTTAGTGGTTTAACTTACTACTAAAATCTCAATAAACTTTCAAAGATATCTAAAATTTGTGTAGTCTTGGAAACGGCCACTATTTTATTAACCAAACTGTTTATGCAAGGAAACTAATAAAAAATGTGTTCTATTCACATTATGAGTAAAGTAATTTTTAAAAAACAACTCCAGAGTAAAATTTTGTAAAAGAAAAAATTATTTTCAGGGATCTAACTTGAGCTATAGTAACTACACTAAACATAGAGTCCAATATTTTCCCATGCATAGTATATATAATAAAAACTATAATATACTCAATCTCAACTTTATTTTTGAATTTGAATTATTTTTAATAATCATGTTTCACAACTTCAAAGTCTTACATTTTAATGCCAGTAGGGATAAAAATGAATGTTTTTCTCTTCGTTTAAATCTTGGCAGCCTTAACTCTCTAAGTTCAGAGATAAAATATGATTTAAAGGCCCACTAAGAGAAAATTGCTTAATCAGAAATCTGGACTACACAATTAAGGAGTTTCATCACTCACAAAATATGAGTGGGAAAATTCACTGCGACAAAACATAAAAAATACTCATTTTCTTTTAATGTTTTGTGGGTCAGAACAAGGGAAAACAAAAACAGACATTTGTTTCTTCTTGCTTCACTAGTTATTTAAATCTCTGCACAGTAGCTTTAGGATACACTCTTTATATAATAAATATATGCATTTTTACACACCGATAACATTATTTTTCTTTACACTAAGACAATCTAGTTGTGGTCTAATCCAAACCCATATGAATTCCTGAAAATCTATAATAAGGTCACAATTCCATTTTAATTATATCCCTGACCCACAAGTTCACAATATTTAAAGGACAAGAACAGGTGATCTGAGTTTATTCATCTCTATAGTCTGTGGTCCTATCTAAATTTAAGAAATACCAAGTCATTTCACATCACCCAGATCTCAAGACTCACCAGAACTACTATCTTCAGCCTTTTGGTCTACATGATAAATGAAGACCTGCCACGGGCAATGTGGAGCATGATTATAAGCACCAAGTTACTTCTCTCTGAATCTTAGCTTCCTGATTTGTGACTAAATGAGTAACTGTGAATAATATTTTTCTCACAGGCTTCTCTTAAAGACTATAAATACCTTAACTATTATGCAAACAGTGTTTCCTCTATCATGACTGCCTGGGCATTAATATGCTTTATATATTTCCCACAGTATTTCAGTAATTCTTCCTCATGTCTACCAATCCTCGTTAGGTAAAAGAGATTTGGAAGGAAACAGGTAAAAGACACACTAAATTTCTTTCATTCAAGTTTTCTTTGAACTTACAATAATGTGAACAGTTTTATTCACTCATTAACAAGAGAGTTGTGTCTTATGAGAAAAGCAACTTTCATGGGACACATTAGGTTGGTGCATACGTTCATAGCGTTTGTTTTTGGCATGGCCACACTGTGGTTTTGGGAGTTTATTGTTTGTCATGTGAAGTGACAGTGTCATGCTTATCAATATGCCTTGCATTTTGCAGATTTGAAGAAAGTTAGTGCTATTTGTGGGCTAAAGAAGATGATGTGTCAAGTGGAAAAAAACAAACGCTTCTAACATTTCTTCAGAGAAGTAAAGGCAGCAGAGACATCTCAAAACATTTGTGCCCTGTGTATGGAGAATGCCATTGAGGAAAGTGCAGCAAGAAAATGTTCTTGTCATTTCAAAAAAGGACCACTTTGACCTGAATGATTCTCCACATTCAGGAAAACTGTCAGGCTTTGATGAAGACTGTTTAAAACAGTAAAATTGCGATTAACTTATGCATCAAACCAATAGTACATTTAGAATAAATGAGGTGGTAGGACAGCACCAGATACCAAGGGTCATGAGTTCATACACAAGGACGGTTGGAAATGTACCTCAGAGGAAGAGTTACTAAACACAGAAAAACATGATGGTAATAGTCCTTTAGACAGTGGGAGAAGCAGAAATTATTTCATTCATTGAAAACTTTGGGGAAAGGGAAATTGATCTGAAAAAAACCTTAGAAGCTTCTGTTTGAAATGCTATGGAAAACTATATATCATGCCTTTAAGAGAGCCTAGTTACCATGCATTATTCTTGAAAACATCTGAAGACAGGTTTCTATTCTTTTGAACATGAGACAAGACTAGGCCAAAACGGGATGGGTTTGCAGTAGTTTCCATCACTCAGCCACTCAGCAAATAAGTAACCGAGTGCTCAATCAAAGCCGGCACAGCAGTACATTTTGCAGGGCTATCATCCAGAATTCTAGACCTCAGGTTTAGTAACAGGAGCTCTTAGAGTAAATTAACACCCCAGAACTATGTCTAGGGTGCATTTTTATCATGCCTGTCAAACGAAGTTAGAAAGCAAAGGCATGCAAGACAAATACTGTGCTCTTATGGTTCCTTGGGCAGCAACATAAAGGAAAAAGACACACTGTTGAGGCAAGCAGTTTGAGAATGTCCCTTTTGGTGCTGAATACATAAAGAACCAAACCCTATTGGCACTGTTATTCATGCACTAAATTCAGGATGTCCAAGAAACTCCCTTAGAAAGCCGCAAAATTGGTCATTCGTTTGAATCCAACCTGTTTAGATACAGGAAATCTTTACAAATTTGAGTTCCTTTTGGATGGAAGAAATAAGGTTGATAGTTGTTGGGGGGTTTGGGGTATGTTTGGTTTTTGTTTTTCTTGTTGTTGTTGTTTTTAATGCTTTCAAACACTTTGCCCTACTCCACTGCCCAACACGAGATTCCTTAAGGACCTGGCTGCTGCTATTGGACTTGGAATTGAGCAAGTTTGGGGACCAATAGCACAGGACAATTGCTACCAGAAACATAAGAAAATTATAGTAAATACCATGCTAGGACATGCCACCTGGCCTGCAATATCAAGAGAAATACCAGATTTTTAGTTTACAAATGGATTATAATCTCAAATGCCTACAGAGGTACTGCAGTTAACATAATTAAAGCCGGCCTAAGTGAAGTGAACCAAAATTGTGTCTTCATCTAAAGGGAGAAGCCACTATTCAAGTCCAATTGTTTGTGGGTATATTATTGCCATATTGTCAAATTTTTCAAAAGAAGTCAAAAATTTAATTTGTTATGGAATTTTGACATGTAATCAACTAATTCAACTTTTAAAAGACTTGTTAGCCAAATAAAACTTATCTTCAGGCCAAATATAAGTACCTGGGCTGCCAGTTTATGAAAGTCTGTGTCTTTCATCCAATTCTAGGTAGCCTGATGATGAAATTCCTCCAGTCTGAACAAAAACCTCTTTCCCTAGTTGATCTACTAGTATAAACTCAATATATAAATCCCAGTTACTTTCCACTTGGCATATACTGTCTAGGTAGTGCTGTTGTTAACTAAAGAAACAGAGATCTTGGTAGCTGTGGGTCTATAATAATCCTCAAGCAGATTAAATAGAGCCAGGCCATCTTTGTTTTAAAGTATATTTCTACATTGGCTAATAATATGTTTTTAAACTAAAATATAAGTACACTAAGTATATAAGGCAAAACAGTCTCAACTCTACACAAGATATATCTTTGAAACTTCTATTTTCCAGTTTTTCATTCTATATTTAACTTCAGACAAATCAAGAAGAGTAGTTTCAGTATGTATGACTCTTAATCCTGAAGAGTTTGTCTTCAATATAAATAATTTTTAAAGAAAATTACTAAAAATCACTGGGAAAAAAAAATTGAAGAGGACATAGAAAAAAAAAAAGAACTAAATGCAACCAAAATTTAAAAGTTATCAGTAAAACAGTTTCTCTCCTTCAGGGCTCTTATCAAACACCATTAATGATATTAGAGGTTCAGAAGTATTATAACGACATTATGGTTCATTCACTTAAGTCAATGTGTTAGGCTTCTGACATATCTAAAAAGTAGGCCATTCTCCATGTTGGCTTTCCCAGAAACTAGTGCCTTCTTATTTTTAAAGAGTTAGAATGGATATTAGAAACTATTTTTTAGAGAGAGAAACATGCTACTTTGCCTAAGTGTAGTTAGTGATAAAATCAACATGGTCATCTAGATTCCTTAAAACATGTAGCAGCGTTCTTTCTTTTAGATTATTATCCTTGGAGTTCAGTAATGATACTACTGGCATATGTAACTGGAGGAATTGATGCTCCCTCTTTATCAAGCCCTGTCAGTTGAAAATTCAGTACTCGTTTTGTCATAAAACATCTGATTACATGATCTCTGAGGAGTAAAGAGTTAGAAGCTCTTGTCCTCAAAGAGTTTACATTCTGGTTGGCAAAGTACCAAAGAAATATAAAATTAAAATTAAAAAGAAGTGCTATTACAAGACAGATTAATTAATTGCCAAAAGAAAATGGGTCAAGTACCTGAGACCCAATCTAGCCTTTTTAAAAAGTGTAACTCCATTAATGTTTAAAGAAAAACATCTACTTTTGCAGCATTATTTAAAAGACAAACTTTAAATAGCAAATAACACAGGAAAGAACAAGATATAGTATCCACAAGTGAAAACAAGTTACTGTCTCCAGGTTACTGAGTACAGCTTTTTATCCCCAAGAGCACAAAGTGCAACTTTACATCGCTTTTCCATGGTACACATTAGCTATGAATCCCTTAGAGCACTGAGTTATTACCTTAAAACAAGATATACAGGCTAGCTTGAACACAGTAGAAGATTCTGAGATCAGTGAACAAATATTTTGGAGTCAAGAAATACATTTAAAAAGGGAGAAGATAAAATTAGAGTTTTGTATAAAACAATTCCAACTTTAGGAAGAAAAAGCCATTTAAAATTATTTCAAAAAAAACTAATGGGTTTGCCAATTTTTTGCTTAGGAATGATTAGCGAGATAATGATCAAGTGGTGTTCTAAAATCTTGGGCAGGTATAATTTCTAAACAGTAATTATTTACATTTGCCTGTTGGAACATTCTCTTATTCATGTAAAAAATGACTACGATTTTAAATAATTTAACATATAATTTCAATGTGAAAATTCTTTTTCACGTGAGTTTATTAAAAGTACCTTTCTGTATAGTAGCTTCATATTAAATTTTACTAACTTTTGCGTCTAGATGAATTGAAACTATAGTGATCAATTGTCTCAGTTTACTTAGAAGTAACGGGTTTTCTGGGGTACAGACCCTTCAGGGCTAAACTGCAACAGTTGGTAAACCATGACAGTCAATCGCCTTAGTCAGAATAAATTTACGCCCAACCTGTGCTCCCAGTGAAAACTAAAAAAGCTAAATAATATACAGAAACCATTTAATTGAAAACAGCTAAGATTTGCTACAGCAACAAGAAATGGAGGGACTAAGACTCTAGTGTGAAGAATCTTAAAGAGATAAATTGATGTTTGCTACTGATTTTATCATGGAGGCATTTGCCAATTCTAGGCAAATTAAGCAAGCTGTGATGCTAGGCTGCTGTAGAAGAGTTTTTGATGGAGACCTAGGACTTCCACTGATAAGATCAGTTTTTCCTTCAAGACATTTATAGAATTTTGTACCTATGTGCAATGATTATAAAAAGCAGAGTTTTCAGCATTCTCACATGTCAAAGATTAGGACAGTACATGCCAGAAGGACTACAAAAAACATATCAAGCTCCCAGTTAAAACACTAAGGAATACAATAGGCCAAATGAGTCTCATCAGAAATACAACTAAGCCTTGAATCAACATGGTCACTGATTAGATCAGACGTCTATCTGCATAATGGGGAAAGAATGGCCTCTCTGTGAAGGACATCTTTTTTTTATTTAATAAAATATCCACAATTTGATCAAAATGTATTAGGCATGTCAAAGGATAGGACTACATGACCAAAAACCAAAAGAAAAAACAAGTGAAAAACCATATAATCCAAATATTGAAATTAGCTGATAATTACCTTAAAATAAATCTAACTAAGGTTTCTAAGAAAAGAGGAAAAGATAAGATAAAAACATTAAAATTGTCATCAGATAAAAGAAATCTTGAAAGAAGAATCAAATGTGGACATACAAGGAAAAAAAAATACATGATCTGAAATGTAGAATCCATCATATATTTGAGAGCAGATGAATCAGAGCAGAAGAAAAAACAACTAAACTCAAAGACAAGTCAACAGAAATATTCAAACTGAAGGACAGCAAAAATTTAATGAGAAAAACAGAAGAGTATAAGAGATATTTGGGACACAGTCAAAAGTCTAATAATAACAACACATAATTAGAATCGCAGAACAGGAGAGAATATAGAACAGAATAAATATTTGAAAAGGTAACAACCAAGAATCTCCAAAACTTCTGAAAGACACATCCCAGTGTCAGAAAGTTCAGAAAACCCAAGTGGAATAAAAAAGAAAAACAAATCCTGAACAAATGAATTATAGTAAAACTGCTCGAAAAACAGGAAGAAAAACCTTTAGAAACAGAAGAAAAAAAAAAAGATATTACTTTCTACAAGACTTACCAACTTCTCAAAAACAAAAATGACAAAAGCCCGGGACATAAAATGACATTTGCAACATGGGATAATAAGCAATCAAAAATTTTATTCCCAATGAAAATATCTCTCAAATTCAAAGTGAAGTTGTTTATCAGAAAAATAAAAAAACTTGAGAGAATGTGTTACCAAGAAACAGTCACTAAAGGGAGTATCAAAGAAAGTTCTTCAGGTAGTCTTAAAAAGATCTCAGAGAGAAACACGTTAAATGTGACGATACATATAAATAAGAAATACTAATGTCTTAACATATGCAAAATTAAAATAATCAGAAGGTAGGAGGCAAGATGGTGGCCAAGACAGCCGGACTTTGAGAGTCCCAGTGTGAGTGTCTGGAAAATTTTGTGTACGTGCTGGCGAGTGGATGTGTGGGTGGATAACTGAGTGAGGGATAGGGAGCCAGCAGCCAGGGCTCTACTGATGCAACGGCTGGTGTCCCAGCGGCACCACTTGGACCCTAGAGATTCCCGGGACACAGAAGCAGAGCGCCATTTTTTTTAAATCAACAAAACCCTTCCTGGTAAGAAAATGCTGGCAGAGACTGACTAAGTGGGGGCTTGTGAGCAAGTGGTCAGGGCCCTCCTGGTGCAACAGTTGGTGCTGCAGCTTCTCTACTTGGTCCCTGGCTCTTCCCAGGTCACAGAAGCCGATCACCATTTTTTTTTTAACAGACAAAAGTTTTCTTGTGAAGAAGTGATGGGGAGAGACTACCAGCCCCGGGCTCTGCTCACCACTGCAGCAGGAGAGACTGCCAGCTCCAGGTTTTGCCTCACCACTTTAGCGCCTGGCCAGGCACTGGCAACAGGGGTTGCCTTCCCCAGAGAGGACAAGGGAGGCACCCTGCCACCATCTTGAAGGCAGGGTAGGAAAGTGCTGACTTGCTCACCATGGAGCAACACACCCAATCTCTGTGACTGGTAGTTCAACTACTCAGGGGTTGATTGTGACCCAGAGGGAATATCCCGCAAGCACAAACTTCAGAGGGACCTGATGAGTGCTGTGTGCCAGGAAAGCCACCCCCTACCCTGATCCAGCCGAGGGACAAAGGGTATGGCCAGAAAAGAATGAAGAACTCCAAAGAGATCAGTGCTGAGTCCAGGGCTGACATGAGGCCTCTCCTCAGCGGCAATCCTCTGAACGTCAAACCCACACAGCTGGGCCACAAATGAGAGGGGCAAACCCACGTAGAGCCTAGACATCAGTCACAATAGGAGAACTCCATTCCAGGAGTGGACTGGCTGGGGGCACCCCCCATGAGTACATACATACCTGGGGAAAAGACAATCCCACACTTCTGCACCAGAAATCGCCCTGACCATATGAGTGGGAGGGGAGGATTGCAGCCCCATCCACTCCCACTGTCTCTCATCTTTCCCTGCTACAGACACTAAGAAGAGAGTGAAAGAGGTGGCAGCTCTGAAGAAGAGAGCAGACTAGAGGAACAATTACAGGGCCAGAAGAGGGCAGCTTTTTTAAAATTTTTAAAAAATTTTTTGCCTGTTTGCTAGTTCATGTATTTTAAAAATATTTTTCCTTTTTGCATGAATGTATATGTAAGGGTTGAATCTGCACGCCTCCCCCCTTTATTTTCTTCTTCTTTTATTTTTGTTTTTTGTTTGCCATTTATGTGTGTATATGAATGATTGAGTGTTCATCTTTCAATTTTTTTGTTGTTGGTCCGCTTTTGCTATTTTGCTTGTATTTTTAATTTTTTTTTTTTTTTTTTAGTTTAAGGTGTGTCAAAATATGTGTGAGGGTTCGATCTGAATAACTTTTTTTCCAGTCTTTCTGTTTTTCTTCTCCAGTCATTAGCTGTGTGTGTGTGCGCGCATGCGCGTGCACACACAACAGAGAGAGCATGTGTTTAGTTTTCCTGGTTTTTTGTTGTTGCTGTTTCTTTTGTTTCACTTTGTTGTTATTCTAGTTGGTTTTGGGGTGTATGTTTATGTCTGTGTGTGGGTGTACAATTGTTTTTTGCTTTGGTTTCTGCTTTTATTTATCTGGGTTTTTTATTCTTTTTCTTTTAATTTTTGTCCATCTTATTCATTCTACTTTTTTCTGTGCTCCTCATTGCTGTCACTGTATCTAGGGCTCGGAGCATACATACACACCCACTGCATCGTCATATACTGGAGGTGGGGAGTGGGTCTCAGGGAACACATACCACAATCAGTGAACACTACAACTGGCAAGTCGCTTCTGAATCCTAACTCCCCATCCCTAAGTAATTCAACTTTCAAAATTACAAGAGACAGTAAGCCTTCCCACCCAAAGTCCTGTTTCAAAATAGAACAAATCCAAAGCCCGAATAAGGGAACAGAGGGTTGAGCAAAAAGCAGAAGGGGAAAGCCTCTCCCACTGACACTGAATAACAAACTAAAGAGAAAAACAAGAGATCTGTCACAAATGAGGACAAAACAAAGGAAGAACACAGGCAATTTCAAGTGTAACAAAGGGAAAACTCCTGAAAAATCAGACCTTGGTGCCAAAACAATGGAAGTCACCAACGACTGGTCCCAGGATAGGGCAGTGATTAGGGAATGGATGGAAAGAGTTAATAAGACTGAGGAAAGACAAGATGCAACACTGAAAGAACTTGTAACAGAGATTTTGACAATAAAAAAATTCATCAGGAAATAAATAACAAGATGACAAGCATGGAAAGCATAATTAATCTAGTTGAATAAAGAATCTTAGAACTTGAAGACCAGAACGTGGAATTAACCCAATCTGTAAAAAAAATAGAAAGAAGACTCAGAAATAAAGAACAAAGCCTATAAGAGATGTGTGATTATATCAAGAGACCGAACCTATGCCAGATTGGTATCACAGAAGAAGAAAGGGAAATGGAAAACAACTTGGAGCAAGTATTTCAGGAGGTAATCCAAGAAATCTTTCCCCATCTTATTAGAGATGTGACCAGCCAAGCACAAGAGATACAGAAAACTCCCACAAGACATCAAATGAGAAGACCAACCCTTAGACACATAGTAATTCGCCTAAACAAAGTAGGCACAAAAGAAAAAATCCTAAACAAAGCAAGAGAGAAAGGTCAGACTACCTACCAGGGAAAACCAATCAGAATAGCAGCTGATCTATCAGCAGAAACACTACAAACGAGAAGGGACTAGAGTCCAAAATTCAAAGATAAACAATTCCTCAAAGATAAACAATTTCAACCAAGAATTTCCTACCCAGTCAAGCTCAGCTTCATCAGTGATGGAGAATTAAAATGTTTTAAGCACAGAAGAAAGAGAAAAAAGAATGACCACACACTTCCCAAGAGAACAGCAGAGCACAGAATCAATAGAGAATACAGCGCAACAAAAAATTGAAAACACACACGCCAGGCTTGGTGGCTCAGCCTGTAATCCTGCGCCTTTGGGAGGCTGAGGTGAGTGGATGGCCTGAGCCCGCGGGTTCGAGACCCTCCTGGGCAACTCAGCAAGACCTCATCTCTACAATAAATCAAAAACTAGCCGGGCGTGGTAGCACACGCCTGTAGTTCCAGTAACTTGCAAGGCTGAGGCGGAAAGATCGCCGGAGCCCAGCAGGTAGAGGCTGCGGTGGCCAGGAGCGGCCACTGCACTCCAGTCTGGGCAACAGAGTGAGACTCCAACTCAAAATAAAAAAAAAGAAAAGAAAAGAAAACACACACACACATCAACCCCAAAGTCAAAGAAAACAAGCAAACAACAACAAAATACTTTATAAGAACCTCGTGACAGGGATAAACAATCACATTTTAGTAATCAGCTTGAATGTGAATGGACTAAACACACCACTGAAAAGACACAGAATGGCAAACTGGATGAGAAACCATGACCCAATTATTTGTTGCATCCAGGAAACTCATCTCACCACAAGGGATGCATACAGATTCAAAGTTAAAAGATAGAAAACAAATTTCCAGGCAAATGGATCACAAAATAATGCAGGAGTCACGATCTTAGTACCAGACAAAACAACCTTTAAGCTATCAAAAATTAAAAAGGATACAAAAGGACATAATGATATAAGGTTCCATCCATCAACAAGAAATATCCATCCTAAACATATATGCACCCAACACAGGAGCACCAACATTTATAAAGCAACTACTAAGTAAATTTAAAAAAGATATTGACAGTAACACTATAATAGCAGGGGACTTGAATGCCCCACTAACAGTCCTACATAGATCACTGAGGCAAAAAATCAACAAGGAGATCCAGAACCTAAACTTGACACTCGACCAAATGGACTTAATAGATACCTACAGATTATTCCACTCAACAACCACAGAATATACATTCTACTCATCACCACATGGCATGCACTCCAAGATCGATCACATCCTTGCCCATAAATCAAGCAAAAACAAATTCCATAAGGTTGAAACATCAACATGCACCTTCTCAGACAACAATGGAATAAAAATAAATATTAAACCAACAAAATTTCCCCAAAGCCCACAAAGAGATGGACACTAAACAGCATGATGCTGAACAACTATTGGGTCAACACTGAAATCAAAGCAGAAATTAAAAGATTCCTGGAAACAAATGAAAATGAAGAAACATCTTACCAACGCATCTGGGATACCATGAAATCACTTCTAAGAGGGGAATTTATATCTCTACAAGTACACATCAAGAAAATGGAAAGATCACAAGTTGAGAGCCTAACAAATCACCTAAGGGAGCTAGAAAGAGAAGACCACTAAAACCCTAACTTTAGCAGAAGAATTCAAATCACTAAAACAAGAGACCAAGCACAGGACACAGAAGACAAAAATATGATTTTAAAAAAACAGCAACAAAACAAAATGCTGGTTCTTTGAAAGAATTAACAAGATTGATGGACCCCTAACCAGAATGACCAAGAAAAGGTCCAAATAAACACAATCAGAAATACAAAAGATCAAATCACCACTGACCCTGAAGAAATACAAGATTATCAGAGATTATTATGTACACTCCATATAGAAACAAACTCGATAACCTAAATGAAATGGAGGACTTTTTGACATCACACAACCTCCCCAGGTTGAAACAAGAAGACATTGAGACACTAAATAGACCAATAACAACCCCAGAAATTGACTGTTATACAAAAACTACCTACAAAAAAAGCCTTGGACAAGTTGGCTTTCCAGCAGAATTCTACAAAATGTACAAGGAGAAGCTGATACCTACTGAATCCCATTGATAGTATTCCAGGCAATTGAGAAAGAAGGAATTCTCCCCAAATCATTTTACGAAGCTAACATCACACTTATACCCACAACAGGTAAAGATCCAACAAAAAAAGGAGAACTCCAGGTCAATATCCCTTATGAACATAGATGTAAAAATCCTCAACAAGATTCTAGCAAATCGGATCCAAAAACACTTCTCAAAAATCATCCACCATGACCAAGTTGGCCATCCCCATGATGGAGGGTTGGTTCAACATTCACAAGACCATAAATGTAATTAAATACATCAACAGATGTAAAAACAAGAACCACATGATGATACCACTAGATGCAGAAAAAGATTTTGACAAAATCCAGCATCCCTTCTTGATAAAAAACCCTCAAACACCTAGGTATAGAAGGAACATCCCTCAAAATAGTGAGTGCCATTTATGATAAACCCACAGCTAACATACTGCTAAATGGACAGAAACTGGAAACATTTCTCCTGAAAACTGGAACAAGACAAGGCTGCCTACTCTCACCCCTCTTGTTCAACATTGTGTTGGAAGTACAAGCTTGGGAAATTAGTCAAGAGAAGGAAATCAGGGGTATCCAAATAGGAAACAAGGAAGTCAAGTTATCCCTCTTTGCTGATGATATGATCCTATACCTTGAAAATCCAAGAGAATCTGCCAAAAACCTGCTTGCACTGATAAAGGACTGTGGCAAAGTCTCGGGGTACAAAATAAATGCGCAAAAGACAGTTGCATTCCTGTATACCAACAACAAGCAGACAGAGACCCAAATAAAAAGAACAATCCCATTCACAATAGCCACCAAAAAAATGAAATACCTCAGCATCTTCCTAACCAAAGAAATGAAAGACCTCAACAATGAGAATTACAAAACACTGCTCAAAGAAATCCAAGAAGACAAAACAAATGGAAAAATATTCCATGCTCAAAGATAAGAAACAATCAAAATTGTTAAGATGTCCATCCTACCAAAGGCAATCTACAGATTCAAAACAATACCCGTTAAGCTACCAACATCATTCTTCTCACACCTGGAAATGACAAAACAGAAATTCATATGGAAACATAAACAACCACAAATATCCAAAACAATCGTTAGCAAAAGAAACAGAGCAGGAGGTATCACACTCCCAGACTTCAACCTTTACTATAATAAAAACAGCCTGGTATTGGTACAAGAACAGGCATATAGACCAATGGAACAAGATAGAGATTCTGGAAGCAAAGTCTCAATTTCTCAATCAACTCATCTTTGACAAAGCCTCCAACAACTACCACTGGGCAGAGGAGAATTCAGTAAATGGTGCTGGGAAAACTGGCTCATGCAGAAGATTGAAACAAGATTCCTACCTATCATTATACACAAAAATTAACTCTAAATGGATCAAAGACCTAAACATAAAACCACAAACTATAAGAATCTTAGAAAACACAGAAGACACCCCTATGAAAATTGGAACTGACAACCAATTCCTGATCAAATCCCTAAGTGCCCAAACCATAAGAAGATAGACAAATGGGACCTCATTAAACTAACAAGCTTCTGCAAAGCAAAAGAAACCATCAAGAGAGCAGCCCACAGAATGGGAAAAAATATTTGCCAACTGTATATCTGACAAAGACATAACATCTAGGATCTACAAGGTACACATATGTGCCGAAAAGAAAAAAACATTAAAGAGTGGGCAAGAGACATGAATAGACACTTCTCAAAAGAAGATATTCGGACAGCCAACAGACACATGAAAAAAAAAT
Organism: Carlito syrichta; assembly: GCF_000164805.1. Taxonomy (NCBI): domain Eukaryota; kingdom Metazoa; phylum Chordata; class Mammalia; order Primates; family Tarsiidae; genus Carlito; species Carlito syrichta. The sequence continues at coordinate 113,552 of NW_007233076.1, forward strand.
GCTCAGCCTCACTAATCATCAGAGAAATGCAAATTAAAATTACATTGAGATACCAGCTAACCCCAGTAAGAATGGTCATCATTAATACAACAAACAACAGATGCTGGCAAGAATGCAGAGAAAAAGGAACGCTTCTACACTACTGGTGGGAATGCAAACTAGTGCAACATCCTTGGAAGACAATGTGGCGATTTCTGAAAAAACTAGAAATGTACTTCCATATGACCCAGCAATCCCCCTATTGGGAATATGCCTGGAAAAACACAAATCAGTCTACAGAAAAAATACCTGTACATACATGTTTGTTGCAGATATATTCACAATAGCAAAAACATCTAACCAACCGTGCTGCCCATCAAAGCTGGATAGGATTAAAAAAATTTGGTACATATATACAATGGAATATTATGCAGCCATAAAGAAGGGCAAACATATGGACTTCACAGCAATTTGGATGAATTTAGAGTTGATCATACTCAGTGGTCTATCAAAGAAACAAAGAACATATGTACCATATGTTCTCACTCGTAAGCGGACCTTGCACAATTACCATAATACTATAAGAAAAGGATTGGCAGTAGTGGAAAACTGCCAGGGGAGGGGAGTGAGATTGGCAGTTGACAGAAATTGCCAGGGAAGGGAGGGGAACACCTCCTCAACAAGGGTACCTGCATAATGAACATTTGTGTACCTAACCCTGAATTGTACCCCACATCTTTAAAATAAAAAATTTAAAAAATAATCAGAAGGTAGGTTAATGGAGGTAAAGTGTTTTAAGGTTCTAGAAATAGTCAAGAGTGCATGTTGCAGGTTGCAATCACTAGTAAGTCGATATAGATAGCAGGTTGATAGCAGATATAACAAGTTAATGATATATGTTATAATTTCAATTATAAGAGTGTATAACTAATAGAAGAGGGTAAACTAAATAATAAAAGTTAACTCAAAAGCAAACAATAGCAAAAAGTTCTTAAAGCAGCCAGGTCACACAGATAACAAACAGTAAAATGATAAGGATAAATCCAAATGTAGCAGTAATTACATTAAATGTAAATGCAATACAATTTCCAATTACTAAAACTATGAGATTAAATGAAAGAACAAAACCTAAATATAAGCTGGTTACAAGAGACACACTTTAAAGAATGCAGGATATTTGGAAGTATCATGATGGAAAATATATATCACGCAAATACTAACCAAAGAAAACTCTTACATAGTTTTACTAAGACACAAGGAACTCCAAGTCTCAATAAGGTAAATCCTTTCAAAAAGAAATTGGGTAACATGGATTAGAGATGATAGTATCTCAAAAAAACAAGGTAAATAGTTACATTTTACTGATAATAATTGGAGTATCTCAAAACTCTCTCACTAAATCCAATCAGGAATTATTACTCTTCAATTTAACTGATATAAAAAGTAAGCAACCTAAACAACTGCAGCATGTCAATGGGTACCTTAGGTTTCATTAATATTTTATAACATTAGCTACAAAACAAGATTTAAATTATATGCCTCAAATAAGAGAAATAATTTAAATGACAGACTAAGAAATATCTACCACTGAAGTAGAAAAGCACAATTCATTTATCTACTTGGTGGAAGTAGTAGTAACCATTTATTATTATCTGTATTTTGTTTAAATACTTAAAGGCTAGCACATTGCCACGTTTATTAAATTAGTGAAACTGATAGATTTAAGCTTTTATGGATTTTGACGACTATAGAAGCATAAGTAGCAAAGCAAGCAGCCTCTGGAGTACCAATCGCTCTTCTACCATTTTGTCAACCAAGCTAACGCAACACAGAAAGATTGGGGGAGAATGATCTAAAGAGTGGTAGGCAAACTTTTTCTGTAAAGGGGAAGATACTGACGACTTAAGTATACAGGACTGATAACATTTGCTGCAACTACTCAACACAGCCATAATTTGTAGCATGAGAGCCACAGATAAGAGGTGTGTGTGCCCTTGGTCCAATAAAGCTCTAGTTACAAAAATTTTACCAGTCTGTGATCTAGAGTAGTTGTTTTCAAAGTCTTGGTCCCCTCCACCGAATAAGGAACATTAACACCACCTGGAATCTCATTAAAAACAGTCTACTGGGAAACTATCAGGGAGAGAGGGTAGGATTGGCAGTTGAGGGAAACTGCTAGGGGAGGGAGGGGCACACCTCATCAACAAGGATACCCACATAATCAACATTTGTATACCTAACCCTGAATTGTGCATTACATCTTTAAAAAAACATAAGAGTCTTAGCTCTACCCTAAGTAGAATCAGAATCTCCAAGAGTTAGACCCAGTAATCTGTACTTTAACAAGCCCTCCAGATGATTTGGAAGCATAGTAAAGCTTGAAAACCACTGAGCTAGGGAAAATGCCATCACATCTACAGCCACATCCTGGATTGTCAAGATTAAAATATCAAAGAGAGGAAGAACTAAGTATCTACAAAGTCTCATACCCACCATATGTTCAACTGAGGCCAAAAACAAGGTTGAGGGTGTTAAAGGAAAAAAAAAATGGAAGCTACAGTTTAGATATACAAGGTCAACCACCCATAACCAAATAACCAAAGCTTAAGCTACCCTGATTTCCTCAAAAAGCTAGCTCTAATCATAAACAAAACACCAAACTTAAGCTTCATGTCCTTGTCAGCATTATTCACTGAAATTAGACCAGTTATAAACAAATCAGCTTAACCTACTTCACCTAAAAAGAATGTTAATGTATAGCCAGTCAGGAAAAATGTCAAAATACTACCTCCTTTATGCTTTATAAAACAAACCATAACTGCTATAAGGCAAGCTTCTTACCACTTGGTTTGAGGTCTCCCAGTTCACAAACTGTTCTTTCATATGCACAACAAACTTTTAAAGTTTTCCTAACTTGACCTGATTTTATTTTTGATAAATGAAAGAGAGGGAAGAAAAATTTTGGCCCAAAACCGCAGTTACTACATGGGAAATTATATCATTACTATTGGCATAATGTTAAAGTAGCTTGTATTACTTTGGGAAGGCATTAAAAAGCTAAAATTAATATTTAAAGTGTACCTAGATTTGACTGTACATTGACTTTCATCAGATTAAATCCATAGTTAATTGTGGCTAAATCTAAATACACATAAACTTAATTCTAAGAAATACATCTCTTCAAACTACTTAATATAGTAAAATCTCACTTTTAATATGTAAAACACCTACAATGGCAACAGAAGCAAAATGAACTAGAGACCACTTAAAATGAAAAAAAATAATTACAGAAAAAAAGTAAAATAGTTCTATGCGTTTACTTGAAATATTTCAGTGCCAACAGCAAAAAAAATACAAACACACACATCCCTGAACTAGTCAATATTTTAATAATCCATAATATTAGCTGATATGTTAAAATGCCTTTATGAGTTGTTACCACCAAAAATAATACATCATAGAATTTTCAAGAATGTGTTCTTTGACTTCTAACCTCTGCTCTTCTTTAGAATTACCTGTCAGAAGGAAAAAAATAAGATTTAAATTACACCTTTAGAAAATAAAACATAATTCCTCAACAAAAGATTAAATAATCCTACATGCATAATACGCAAGACTGAATTTATAAAACCCAATTTGGAAGGTAATTAGGAAATCTTTTGTTATCAATGGTCTTATTAGATTTCTCTGATAATCTACTTCTCTCCATGAATATGAGATATGCCTACAGTCTCAAAATTTGGCTTTACAGTTAACTCTAGACACTAGTATCTTTAAATGTAAACCCAAACTGTACAGATTAATAGTTTCAAACCTGAGATTTTTAGACAATTTTAGTGATCCAAGGAGTAAAATATTTCTAAAACTCAAAAAGCCTATTCTAAATCAGGTATTTTACAACTATAAAATAGTATAAATACACTGCAATGCCAAATGTCTTATGTTAGAGCAGAAATTATATCAATTTGGAGACTGGTCATCTTAAGGGGAACAGCTTGCTAGGTAGACAATTTTCAAAAAATATAGCCTGTGACAGAAATAAAACTAAAGGAGATTTTTAGTTGTAAAATGTCTAGAGTATGAGGTCAGAACATTTCAGTTTTTTAAAAGCACTTCTATTTTAGGTAATAACTTATAATTTATTAATAAAACAAACCCTAAATTTAAAACATATACTTTTCAAGATATTAAGCCTTGCTTTACCTGCAGAAAAATGAGCTCCATCATCTTTCATAGTCTAGAAACTTGTTGGAATGTTTATAATTGCAAGAGAATCTAAAACTCCTAAAAAATGCCAGGGCATGCACATTTCTAGGTTTCCACAAAAGTCATCAAATAAGTCTAAACTCTACACCAGAAGGTATTATATACTCAAAGAAGGTATTATATCCTCAAATGAATTTACAAAATGCTGAGAATATCATGTACTAAAATAAGTTTAAAAATACTAAGTTAAACAGAGTTCAACAGGTTTCCTTATAGTTATATTTCTCATAACCTTTCATAACCTTACATAACTCTAGTTATATAAGAGTTATAAAAAACATTAGTATTGTGAAAAACTAGAGAAAGGGTACATTTAGAACTCAACTATTTTTACACCTCATTAATTACTTCAAAATAAAAATGTTAAAACCAAAAGTCTACAAATACGTAGACTGTCAAAAATAACTTTCTCTTCTGTATCATCCCCAGGCAACTATGGTTGCCAGTTTCTGACACTTTCTTATAGAAACAAGTCCTTCAATAACATTGTGGCTCATCTAGGAAGTATAGTGTGTTAGGTCATCTACACTTACCTTGTTCTGAAATAGAGCATCTATTTTATCTTTTGGAAAGAATGTTTTCAGGAACATATTTGGAAAACTCTGCCCTAAGAATCATATTCTTACATCATATAATAATGCCAGTTAAAAGCAATCTTCTCTGCTTATATAAAAGATTTCATTCATAAGTCACTCAAATCTCAAAACAAAGCTAGAAAATCAATAACCAGGTAATTAGGATAATTTTAAATGATCAAGAAGTAAGCTTTGATAAATTTCAAGGTGATATATGCTCTTAGCCTACAGATTGGCAGTCAAACATTCTTTTTCCCCTAAATGCCCATGAATCTGACCATCAAAAATCTATAATATACAAATGGGGGAATCTAACTTCCAAATTAAAATCTATTAACACAAAAAAATCAAACATCAACTCAATCAACAAAGTTAAGTAAAGCATCTAAATCAAGAAGAGGTGGTATTTTAGAAGTTAATTTTTGCTCAAGGAAAAAAATTAAGATTTTACCTTTGCTGCAGTCAATATATGCTCCTTATTAATGATTCCACACTTATTCTCACAAGCATTTGTCCTGGACTCTTCTGCTAATCGATGAACAAACAGTAAGCAGTTCAGATGGATCTTTAAAAAAGAAAACCCAAGTAGATTTTTAAACTTAAACACTGATGCTTTGAAATAATTACTTCTAAAAATTAATGAGCTTGAAATGTATTGTTATACTATTTATTATTGTGATTAAGTCAATTAACTCTTCTATTTATAATTCTATTTAGAGTTAATAGAATTCAGTCTAATACAAGTCCATCTTGGATTCCCTCAAAGAGACTTAGTCATCGTTGCAAGACATAAAACAAGTCTATACAGGTTGACCAAAGGACATAGACAATAGCATGATGGTAAAGCATCACTATATATCAAAACTTATGTAGGGTTGCATTAAATAACAAATATTCCTGCTCCAGATTCCAATTTGAATTTATAACTTAAGATTTCCAAAAATTATAGATCATAACATATCAACAACTATAGGCTATTATTCTACAATCTAAGGTCTAAGAAGATTTTTAAAAACAGATATTTAACTTGAAATATCTATTTTAAAAAATGTTAATCGTTGAAATTTGTAAAGTTTTCTGAATTGAAAAGCTTATGTACAAAGGTCAAATTATTTGTAATCTGACTACTATCACAATCATATCTACTATTAATCTTTAGTCTCTTAAAAAATTATAAGCAGACTGAAAAATTCAAAAACATAAAAAAACACAGTTATGTAAAATGTTAGCATTGGGGGGAGCTGGTAAAGGATGCGTGGGACCTCTGTATTAGTTTTGCACCTTCTTTTGAGTATATAATTATTTTATTTTATTTTTATTTTTTATTTTTTTGAGTGGGAGTCTCACTCTGTCGCCCAGACTGGAGTGCAGTGGCCGCTCCCGGCCGAAGCCTCGACCCGCTGGGCTCCAACGATCCTTCCGCCTCAGCCTTCCGAGTAGCCGGAATTACAGGAATGCACTACCATGCCCGGCTGATTTTTTTATTTATTGTAGAGATGAGGTCTCGCTGCCCAGGCGGGTCTCGAACCTGCGGGCTCAGGCAATCCACTCACCTCAGCCTCCCAAAGGCGCGGGATGACAGGCTGAGCCACCGAGGCTCAAAAAAATAAATAAATAAAAATAAAAAAAATAAAAAAGGTAAAACAAAAAATTCTACAAGATGGTACACTGTCAAAAATAAGTATCTCTCTCACATTATCCTCCAAATAGTCTACACTTCATCACACATTCTTACAGAAACAAGCCCTAATATAAGCAAAGCATATATATATGCTTTTATATATATATTTTATATATATACAGATATACATAATTATCTAATATAAATAAGCTCTACATCTTATATACCATATTATATATATATAAAATATCACTATCTGAATATGCAGAATAACACTTTGTTAGGTATTTTACTCAAATCAAAAAAAGTACTACTTAATCTACATGCACATTCCTTGAAAACAGTTAGGTACACATAGTCCAAGCAATAGAATATGTAAACAGAATTGAAGTCCTATCTCAATCCTCCCTCTGAGATTATATGTAGTATTTCTTTATTTATATCATTTCTATCATTGTTCACATCTTCCCCCCTTTGCTTCTGCCAGGTGCCTGAGGGCACTAGCAACTTAAATCCAGTTGGACAGTATCTTTACCATGTGACTTCTTTTGTTATTTATTTACATCATAGCACACGATCTTTATAGTTAGAACAATTCATACACAATACTTAACATTCACTATTTTGTATACTGCACACAAACACTCCAAGTTCACTACATGTTAAACAACTAGTAGTGTGGTGTTTTAATACTTTATATAATGCAAAAATCAATACTCTAAAAGATTTTTAAGAGTCTTTGAGTGATATTTGGAGGAAATGGGTTTGGAAATGAAAGTTAATAAGAACCTATGGAAGATGATATTATTCTGACACTTTTTTGATGTTCTGACTACTTTAATTCGCACAGCAACTCTGAGGTAAAGCACACTTATTCTGATTCTTTACATAATACCATGTCATTTCAAGTATATTTGTTAAACTGCCAGTGATAGCCCATTTCCTCTGGTCGCAAAAACACTCTATATTATGACATAATTTCATTTGTTAATCTCCATTTTCTACTTCTAAAGAGAAATAGTTTCCAGACACCCTCAGGATAAATTCCAAGTTCCTTAGCACTAAACCCCACTTAACCTGGCCTTCCCAGTTTCATCCCTTACCTTTCTCAGCTTCCAGTGCCATACTAGGCCTTCTGAACTCCCATCCAAATTCAAATGCCGCCTTGTCTCTAGCCGTGTTACGGGTTTACAGACTTCCCCGAGAGTCCAACTTTCCCCACCGCGTAAGGTTATGTTGATCCCCAGTACCCTAAACTTCCTAGCACTGTGCCCACTACATTGTGCTGTCGTTTCTCACTGTCTCCTCAATGTACCATAAGGGCAAGAACTACGTCTACCTTTCTCAGCATTATATTCCCAAGGCCTTAAGCCTACTGCTCAACACGCAGCAAATAATTATGACTGCATGAAGAAAAGATTCCTCCACATCTCCCCAAATAAGGCAAAAAAACATTTTTTTCTAAATCAACCCCAATTAAGCCACTCTGTTTTAAAGACTTAGTTCATTAGCCTACATGGAATGTCCTGTCCTCTTTATGGGTCTGAGCCATGGACACTGATACAAATTAGCATTACTTTTTCAGATGTCACAGAATTTTTTTTTAAGCAACATATGTCTATGTCATAAAACAGTTAATTGCACTCACATGCACTAGGCTTATTTTAAGTGGTTAGAACAAAAAACTAGTTTGTATTAAGCTAAGAATTCAAACCTGGAAATGATCATCTATTTTTTTTTTCTTTTTCTCAAGAGTTTTGTCTTTGGTAGACTTGGAACTGCCTGAGGTAAAATGATAAGCTATTAAATCAAGCATTTACTTTTAAAAAATCAGCTTGCTTGAAAAACAAATCAAAAGACAATTTACAGAGAAATATCCACTTTTTTGACCATCTCAGCTGACAGGAAGACTGGGTCAGTCTGATTGTCTCCTCTGTTTGTCATAACACTCTTGAATTTTCCATAAACTATAAGCACCCAGATATCTGTACAGCATTCCTTTAAATTTAACAGATGTTAAATTTCTCACTAGGACTGGCCATGGGAATATGCAATCAAATAAGATATAAAGCAAACAAAATAACAAAAAGCGAGTACAGAAGAACTATAAAATAACACAAAGAAATTGTAAGTAAAATGCTATAAATGACATCAATTTGCATATAGTTATCATGCATTTTCAATATCAATTGTACACTCAGAATGTTCAAGGTATTATGCTAAACACTAAGAATATTAAAAGTTCTCGAGTTCCCAGACTAGAGGAACACTCAAACCCATAAGGAAAAGAAAGACAAATTGTGTGACAACAGATGATAAAGAAGAAAAGATTGATCCTTTCTAAAGAGATTAAGAAAGGTTCACTTAAAAGTGCCATCTGAACTGGATTTTGAAAGAATTACAGTTTGGAGTGAAGACATCTTCAGGCAGAAGAAATATGTACAAAAGACAGCATAAAGGTAGATTCATTTTGTGTTAAAGAAAATGGGAAACAGAAAAAGAGATATGGTCCCTTTCCCTCAAGAAGCTGATACCACACTGGGAGACATCAACATATGAAACTCCTGAAAACAGTGTTAGAGTCTCAATAGCTAAAATGTATGAAGCACACTCTCACTACCATCCAAGTTCAGAAAAATTAAGAAATCAAAACAAACTTCCTTAACTATAGAAAATTTCATGAATGAGGTGGGACACCTGCTGGGTACGATTATGAAATGTTAATGGTGAGCAGAAAACCATAAGCAAAGAAACTACGGTGATGCACACCATATAAAAGGAAGTGAGGAAAACTGTTTAATGAATGCTAAAGACAAGCATACTACCTGGAAAAAGCTGGTGGCCAAAAGATCTTTCTGTTCCCCGCTCCCCACTACAACCGCTCGGAATTTCAGTTCCCCCTCGTTCCCATGGCACCTAGATCCCACCGGCCCATGGATCACTTTGGGGCACAAGGGGGAGATGTGGGAAGATGCTGACAACTTGAGAAATTTCTGCCAAACCATCTGCACCAGCTGCCAGTCTCCTGGATACCCGTGGTCAGGCACATCCGCTCTCCCACTTTAGAAGCCCCAGTGAAAATTCCGAAATAAACTACCTAAAAATGTTTTCCCAGTGAGTTTCACTTGAGTCCAGCGCATCTCTAACACCTCTGCCACCAGCATGGGGTAGTGGGTTGGGATGGGGATACAAAACAGCATATGTTGCCCTTTCCTACAGGATCCAGGAGAGGTACAAAAAGGAAGACGAGAGATAGAAGTCGTACTTCTTGGGGGGATGGGAAAGGAGGGCGGAATGTATTCTGGATACCAAACAAACAAAGGAAAAATGGAAATAATTCTACTCCTCTAGCAAAAAGAAGGCAACAGAGGACATGAGGAAGCTACAGAGAAAAGAGCTGTTAGAGAAACCAGTGTGGTTTAAGAACAGCTGGAAGGACGTCTTCCCAAGGCTATCCATGCAGTATATCGTTATTATTCACAATTCTTCATCTTGATCTCCTGCAAATTGGGAGTGTACTCATAATGGTCTCTTGACTCAAAGAGCTTTTGTGACATACCACAGGACGTGCCTCCAGTGGTTTAAACCTAGAGAAACAGTGTTCACTCTGCTAAAGGAATATGCATCCCAGGCATTGAACCCACACACTAAACTTACTTCAGGACCTACAGTGGTTGGGTGGGGGCTATTTATCAGGAGCGCATTATCCCTCAGGTGTTATGAGTCAGATAAGCAGGCTGTAGTGGTCTGGCTTAAATACCGAAATATTATTTGCCTAGGAAATAACATGTCTGGTAGTCTGGCTTAAATACTGAAATATTATTTGTCTGGGAAAATGAACTCACAGTTGTGGGCATTCTACGTACAAAAAAAACCCCTTTGGTTTATCGTATTAGCTGTATTTTAAAGAGTTCCCTCGTTTCCGTGACAATTATCCTTTAATTAGCAGCCTAGCCAGGAGGAAGCAGGGCAACGTGTGTGGTTAGCAACGTAAACAGAGCAGGGAGGGTGGAAAGAAGACAGACACTTACAAGGCACGTCGGCAGCGCCTTTTACAGAAATGACCGAGCTTGAGTTCAAAATCTCTTTTTAAAGGGTGTATTTCTCGCAGCTTTCGCGCGTACACAAGCCACAGTGCCAGACAGTGGAATCGCTGAAGAGCGAGATCTTAAAACTATAAGCGGGAAAATGGCTTTTTTTCCTCCTTCAGCAGTAGTGGCGAACAGCCTCCCTTTTAAAAAGGTCCCCATGTTGGCATTTCGGCGGGCCAAGTTACCACGAAGCATCAGGAACACCAACAGGCACGCCAGGCAGGGGCAAACCCCTTAAAGGTGGGCAGCTGCGTGTTTAAAAAGACGGGTGGGGACGGAGCCATCGACGGACGGGCGACGGAGAAACAAACTTCCCCCACTCCCCCGGGCCCCAGCCCCGGCCCAAGAAGGGGTGGAATCTCACCAGCAAGTCGCCACTCTTCTCCAGACGGAGGTGAGGCTTCCGTCGCTTGAAGACCCGCTTGAGAAAGCCGCGGGGAGCCTTCCGCTTGACCCGCTTCCTCCGGGGGACTGTGGTCGAGAACGCCATCTCCCCTTCCCAGGGACCAGCCGCCTGGACGTCCGGGGTCCTCCTCGCACACAAGCTCACGGCCACCGGGGCCTCGAGAACCGCCCGGCCCCTCGGAGCCCCTGCACGCCCGAGACCCAAGTCCGAACGTTTGAATCCCCCGCCCACGGCGCGCGCCCGGCGCTCCGCAGTGACGTCCGCCCGGCGCAAGCTCCGCCCCCCGGAGGCGCCGCCGAGCGGAACGCGGAGGCCGCCCGCGGTGGGCGGGTCTCGGGAGCCCGGCGGGGAGGGAGGGGCCCGCGGCGGGCTGGCGTCGCTTTCTGCTTGCGTCACCGCTGCGTGGTGGGACGGTCTCGCCCGGGTTCTCTGGGGATGGTTGGGAATGGCGGCGAGGGTGGCGGGTGTCTGC
>NW_007233076.1:125108-127543 GCF_000164805.1 Carlito syrichta
CCTGTCAATCGCTTTCTGATAGCATGATCATTGTTCAGGGTCCCCTTATGAGCGAGAACATATGGAACTCTGTTCTTTGTCTCTGTGATAAATCGCTATGATCGACTCCAAATCCATCCGGGTTGCTGCAAAGTCCGTGTGTTTGTCGTTCTTTATGGCTGCATCATATTCCATTGTGTATATGTACCACATTTTTTAGATCCAGTCATGCTTTTCTGATCTCAAGAGTTAACCACGGGCCGGGCGCCATGGCCTGTCATCCCAGCGCTTTGGGAGGCAGAGGCGAGAGGATTGCCTGGACCCGCGGGTTGGAGACCAGCCCCGGCCACTTGGGGAGACCTCGTCGCTACGATAAATTTAAAAAATCGGCCGGTCGTGGTGGCGTGCGCTTGTGGTTCCAGCTACTTGGAAGGCTGGGGTGGAAGGATCGCCGGAGCCCAGTGGGTCGACCCTAGGGTGGCCGTGAGTGTGCCACTGCACTCCAGCCTGACGACAGAGTGAGACTTCGACTCAAAGAAAAAAAAAACTTAACAATTTACACTTTTACATAATTTCGTTTGATCTTACCTTAGGTCTTTCCATGATTCTAGCTTCCCTTTAAAGATGCTGCTCCCTTTTCATTTTAAAGCTCCTCCCACTTAACCTTGCAATAACTTTCATGTAGAGTTTAAATGCTAACTCACTGAGGTCTTTTATTCGTCTCCAAGCAGTAGACTTCTCTACTGTGCTGCCATAGAAGTAGTTATCAAACTTCAGTGTGCATCAAAATTACCTGGAGGGCTTCTTGAAACACTGTTGGCAGGATCCCACCCCCAGAGCTTCTTGGCCGCTAGATCTGGGTGGGACTCAAGAATTTGCAGTTTTAATAAGCACAGTATTCAGGAGACACTGGCATTGCTAGCCTGAGGGCCAATCTTTGCGACCCGGTGTGATTTTTATTGTAATTATTTCTAATACTAGCGCTATAGTAATTATCGTGATTTCAATACCACTACAAATGATCCTTCTGCTATCTGGTCTTTCATATCTAAAACCTCCTCTCAGCCTGTGATCTTTGTCTCACAACTTGTGAGTCATTCATGCCTGTAGTCATACACTAGGCCTTCTCATTACTAAATACCCTTTCATATTCTCAATTCAGTTGTCTCTCTTTAACCTCACCTCCTATCTTTTGAACCTTCTCCCTGTGGTCTGCCATCTCCAACAATTCCTAGATACTGCTGGGATTACTATCCTATTCTTTCTGTTCCTCTCACCTCCCCATCCCAATCCTACTCTACGTCTTATCTTCCATTCTGTAGTCCATTCTGCATGATTAAAATACTCTCTTGTATTTCTTCTCAACTGTATTGACATTCTGGTTTTTCCTCATACTCACCTGACAAAACCCCAACCCTGCTTAAGTTAAAATATTAATCTATTCCAAGCTTGCATCTGTGCATTAAAAATTGACTTTAGAAAACACCACACACAGAGGTATGTCTGATCTGAATATAAATTCATGACCACTCAAGTGGGCTTTAAGTACTGCTGCAATTCTTTGCTATTTCCTAAGGCTATTCGTGGACTCATTCTCTTACATAGCTACAACATGCCTTCCCTTCTTTGCTTTATACCCAATCCCACTCTCAGTTGATGACATTGCTTCACTTACTAACAAAATCAAAAATAGAGAATTTCTGTGTCTTACCACTACCCACCAATTTCTACCTGCTTCCATAGATGAGATGCCAATCATTCCACTTGTGCACGCCACTTAGATCAGCTGTCCCTAACATTTTTGGCATCAGGGACTGGTTTCATGGAAAGCAATTTTTCTGTAGAGGGGGATGGGGATCATTAGGCATTAGATTCTCATAAGGATCAGCAACCTAGTTCCCTCCTATGCACTGTTCCTGGTAGGGTTCCTTCTCCTATGAGAATCTCATGCCCCCACTGATCTGACAGTGAATGGAGCTCTTCTGCCAGGCTGTTCACCTCCTGCTGTGAGGCAGGTTCCTAACAGGCCACCAATTGGTACCAATCTGCAACCCTGGGGGTTTGGGACCCCACCCTAGATCAAGCAATTTCCCTCTCAAAGACATAGACGTTTCTCCAGCAATTCTCCCTGCTCTTCTGCTTCATGAATTTTCCTTCTTTGCCAGTTTTTTTTTCCATGAATACATACACATGCTATCACATCTTCAGTCTTTTGAAAACCCTCTTTGGATCCTACCTTTGTCTGTTTTCCCTCTACAGAAAAACTAGAAAGCTTTGGCGAAATTTAACGTCTCCAATTACTGTTCTCTCCTCTCTTGAAGCCAGTGCAACCATATTTTTGTCCCTATTTCTCCACCCAAATCGTTTTAGTCAACATGATCAATAGCATGACACTTGTAAATCTTTTCTTTTTTTTTTTTTTTTTGAGTTGGAGTCTCACTCTGTCACCCAGACTG
>NW_007233076.1:127563-153649 GCF_000164805.1 Carlito syrichta
CTCAGCCTTCCAAGGAGCTGGAACTACAGGCGCACGCTACCACGCCCGGCTGATTTTTGATTTATTGTAGAGATGAGGTCTTGACAAGTTGTCCAGGCGGGTCTCGAACCCACGGGCTTGGGCAATCCACTCACCTCGGCCTCCCAAAGCGCTGGGATTACAGGCTGAGCCACTGAGCCCAGCCTACACTTATAAATCTAATGGCCAATTCGTAAGCTTCAACTTATTGAACAGTCAGAAGTATTTGTTGGGTTTCATGATTCTTTTGTCCAAGAAACAAATTCTTTAATTGAATGTGAAAAGAGTTTGGTTTTCTTTCAAACTGATGACCCCTTGTCTGGTTCCTCCTTTTCGCTTTGACCTCAAATTTTGGAGTGCCCTGTGACTAAACCTTCAGATTTATTCTCTATATACACCCACACCCTATGTGATCCACTATTATGGCTTTAAATACCAAATTTAAGCCAGGCTCGGTGGCTCAGCCTGTGATCCTGTGCCTTTGGGAGGCTGAGGTGAGTAGATTGCCTGAGCCCGCGGGTTCGAGACCCGCCTGGGCAGTGAGACCTCATCTCTACAATTAAAAAAAAAAAAAAAATCAGCCGGGTGTGGTGGCGTGTCCCTCTAATTCCGGCTACTCGGAAGGCTGAGGCGGAAGGATCGCTGGAGCCCAGCAGGTCGAGGCTGCGGTGGCCAGGAGCGGCCACTGCACTCCAGTCTGGGTGACAGAGACTTCAACTCAAAAAAAATAATAATAAATATTAAATAAATAAATACCAAATTTATGTCTCCAGATGATTCTCTCCCCCAAGCTTCAGACATGCATAGCCAGTTCTCCACTGAACTAGAATTATAAGTCATCTTAATATAACATATCTAAAATTAGCTCTTGATATGCCCCCTAAACCTGTTCTTCCCACCCTTTTTCTTGGTTCAGCTGACGGAACTTCCATTCTTCCAACTACTTAAGCCAAAATCTTGAAATCAGCCTTAGCTTCTCTATTTTACTCCACATGTACTCTTTCAGCAAATCCTGTCAGCTCTACTTTCACCATGTAGTCACATCTCACCACTTCCACTGCTATCATTCTTGACCCTGATGCCACTATCTTTCACTGGAATTATTGCAACTTTGTGGTGGATTATTGCAATCCTGACTGTGTCTCAGTCTTGTTTCTTTTGATTCTCAACAAAAGAACTGTATTTGACACAGATTATGGCACCTTTCTCCTCAAACCCCTTCAGTTGCTTTCCATCTCCCTCAAATTAGAAAACAAAAGTCCTTATAATGACTCACAAGACACATACTTAACGAAAATATCATTAACTTTATGACCTTATCTCCCACAATTGAATATCTTACTCTCCTCTAGCTATATTAGTCTCCATGATGTTTTCAATAGAGAAATGTTTGTGTCCCCCCCCCAAATTCATATATTGAAATGTAATCATCAATGTGATGGTATTAGGAGGTGATGGTATTTGGGAGATAATTAGGTCATGAGTATAGAGCCCACATGAATGAGATTAATACCCTTATGAATGAGGTCAAGGAAAGCTGCATTCTCTTTTCCACCATGTGAGGATATAGCTAGAAGGTACCATCCGTAAGCAAGAAAGAGAACCCTTACCAGAACCTAACCTTGTAGGTACCATGATCTCAGACTGCCTAGCCTTTAGAGCTGTGAGAAATAAATGTCTGTTTCTATAAGTGCTATCTATAGTTTGAACATTTCTTCCAAAACCCGCTTAATCCCCAATGTGCCAATATTGAGAGATGAGGTCTTTAGTAGGTGCTGAGGCAAAGCTCTCATGAATGAATTAATCCATTTCTGGGTTGATGAATTGATGGTTAATCATGGATAGAGAACTGGAGGCTTTATATGAAGAGGAAGAATGACTTGAGCTAGCATGTTATCTGCTCAGTTCCTCCACCGTGTGATACCCTAAACCACCTCTGAAATGTACAGAAAACCCCCACCAGTAAGAAGGCCCTCACCAGATGCAGCCCCTCAATGCTGGGCTTTCCAGCCTTCAGAACTACAGTAACAAATAAATTGTGTTTCTTATAGACCACCTAGTTTTAATTATTTTATGATAAACAACAGAAAATGAACTAAAGCAATAAGCTGCCCTGTCTATGGTATTTTGTGATATCACCCAAAACAGACTAAGAAAACGTCTCTCATACAAGACTGAAATACATCAAAATGCACCAAATTCACTCATCCATCAGGTGTTTGGACCTATTTTTTCTGTCAAGAATGCCTTTTTCCCATTTGTCTGCACAGGTGACTACACATTCTCTTACAGGGTTCTACTCGGACAAGTGTCAGAGAAACACTCTTTTAAAAATAGAAGCTCAAGCCGGGCTCAGTGGCTCAGCCTGTCATCCCACGCTTTGGGAGGCTGAGATGAGTGGATTGTCTGAGCCCGCAGGTTCGAGTCTCACCTGGGCAACTTAGCAAGACCTCATCTCTACAATTTAAAAAAAAAAAAAAAAAATTAGCCGGGCGTGGTAGCGCACGCCTGTAGTTCCAGCTACTTGGAAGACTGAGGCAGAAGGATCGCAGGAGCCCAGCAGGTCAAGGCTGCAATGGCCGGGAGAGGCCACTGCACTCCAGTCTGGGTGACAGAGTGAGACTCCAACTCAAAAAAAAATAAAAAATAAAAATAGAAGCTCTATGTATGTACCCATGTACATGCCTAGCACATATACACATATATATACACATATCCAGTCATGTGCAGAATCTGACATCTCTTCCCAGATCTGTGTTCAGTGGCATTATGTTGGTAGCTAGAAATTGGTGATGGTATGTGAATTTACAAAATTTAAATTGGCAAAGGCCATAAATAAGTTTTTTGTTTTTTGGTTCTTTTGAAGAGCAAAAAAAACATGGCATTTTTTTTAAACATTTACCAAAATAAACCGCACGTATCCCTAATGGCTTTAAATTTCCAACCCTCTCCATGGTTCGTTTTTCTCTATAGCACTTTTTACTATCAAATATTTGCTTTTGTTATAGAAAACTTTTATTGCAGAATATTTCTAATAGAATTGAAGACAAATAACACTTACTAGGAGAGAAATAGAGAAACATGCCATGTACATTAATTTCCTATTGCTAATGTTGTAAATTATCACAAATTTATGACATAAGATAATAGAAATGCATCATCTTAAAGTTCTGGAGATCAGAAGTCCTAAAATAAAGGTGTCAGTGGACTGCATTTCTTCTGGAAGCTCAAGGGAATAATCTGATTCCTTGCTTCTTCCAGTTTCTAAAGACAACCTGCCTTCTTTGGCCCAGGGTTTCTTCATCCCTCTTCAAAGCGCATTACTACTTTTGTTTTCATCATCTCATTGTCAAGTTA
Organism: Carlito syrichta; assembly: GCF_000164805.1. NCBI lineage: Eukaryota > Metazoa > Chordata > Mammalia > Primates > Tarsiidae > Carlito > Carlito syrichta. The sequence continues at coordinate 130,939 of NW_007233076.1, forward strand.
AATAGCAAACAGAGAGAAGCTCTCTTTAAGATGAGATTTATTCAGGAATAGGGCATTGTAATGGGGATACATGTGGTAAACTATGTGCATATTCAAGAAGATAGAGAGACAAAGGTTGTTAAAAAATAAAATGAGGAGGATTACATAATTGTTTTGAGATAATTATCCTTGGCTACAAGATCAGTAACAAGGTTGGTGCCAGTTTAAGGTCGGACAGGCAGATGCAGGGCAGATGTCCTTGCAGAAGTATTTTTTTTAAAGTTTGCAATGGCTTTTGTGCACACTTGTGGTTTTTGCACTCTTTTGTGATAGTTCCTGTTATCAAACATTTGTGTATAAGAACCTCCCCTTCATGGTGTTCTCTGGCTCTATATTTCAAGTTTTTTTTGTTAAACACAAGTGACTCCATTTTGATTCTGACAACTTTTTTTTTTTTTTTGAGTTGGAGTCTCACTCGGTCTCCCAGACTGGAGTGCAGTGGCCGCTCCCGGCCACCGCAGCCTCAACCTGCTGGGCTCCGGCGATCCTTCCGCCTCAGCCTTCCGAGTAGCCGGAATTACAGGCCTGCGCTACCACGCCCGGCTGATTTTTTGATTTATTGAAGAGATGAGGTCTCGCTGCCCAGGCGGGTCTCGAACCCGCGGGCTCAGGCACTCCACTCACCTCAACCTCCCAAAGGTGCGGGATTACAGGCTGAGCCACCGAGCCCGGCTGACAACTTTTATATTTTCCACTTTTAATGAATGTCTTTCTCCAAAAGCATTGCTAATCAATCATCCTGTAGTTATACTTCAAATGTCCCTCCGTATCAGGATGGACTTGCTATGGGTTGCTGGTCTCATCTCAAATTAGAGGGAGTGAATGGCAACTAAGAGTTCGTGTCAAAATTCTTTTAGCCAAATTGGAGCAACAGAGAGGTTTGAAGGGAGTGGCTCTCCAGCTAAGCCAATCTATGGTCCACTATTAAGTTCAATCCTTTTTCTGTTCCATAGTTTTTTGATATCTCAAAGTGATGGGTCAGCTTTATGCTGTTAGTATTTGTGCTTCAAGAAACTTGATAAGTAATAGATATACTTAATTTAAAAAGGAAAAATACAAAGTAAAATTAATAGCGATATGACAGTCTGCGTTTGCATAATGGTTTTGAGTCATAACCTTGGCTTAAAGGCAACCAATTAAATAAATCAAACGATCTTTATCCTGTCAAGTGAAAAAATAGGCGTTAAGAGGGGATAAAGTCTCATTATGACATGGAATCTTGTTCTGACATCTTGGGGAAAGCAGTCTATAGCATAAAAACACAAACTTCTCATCATGGTTTGTATTTTGAATGCCTCTAGTTATGGCATCAAGTTGTTTGGTTAATTTCCTGTTTGACCTCTATATCAGGCATGAGACTTTTTCCTTAAAAATTTATCTAGTTTCAGCTTATAGGGCTTAAGAAAAATATAAGTTCATTTTATTAGTAATTCTATGGGAGAAAATTGGATCGGAGGAACCTAGAATATAGGATTTAGTCTAGTCTACAGATAACAAGAACTTGAAAACAATGCACAGAGCTACAATCTAATAACAGGTGTATTTTAGTTTTTTCATTAGAAACATAACTTTTTCTCTCTACATTAACTACACATGAATCACAGATTTCAAATAAAAGTCATAAAACATTACTTTCATCATTTAATCAATTTCATATATAATTGTTTTATTTTGGTTATCAGTTTCATGAACCCATCAGTTTATTTGTTAGAGTTCTGGAAAGTTTTTTTTTATTTAACCATCAATCTTAATGTTATTCAAAGCCTGCATTGAAGAGTACATCTTAGAATATTTTCTATGAATCTGATTGCAGAGTCTTTAGAAATAAAAATCAGGCCGGGCTGGGTGGCTCAGCCTGTAATCCCAGCACTTTGGGAGGCCGAGACGCGAGGACTGCCCGAGCCCGCGGGTTTGAGAGCACCCTGGGCAACTTGGGAAGACCTTGTCTCTACAATAAATAAAAAATTAGCCGGGCATGGTAGCGTGCACCTGTAGTTCCAGCTACTTGGAAGGCCAAGGCGGAAGGATCGCCGGAGCCCAGCAGGTCGAGGCTGCGGTGGCCGGGAGCGGCCACTGCACTCCAGTCCGGGTGACAGAGTGAGACTTCAACTCAAAAAAAAAAGAAAAGAAAAGACAAGAGGATGATAAAAACTTGAAAAAAACATGCTTAAAAATTTGACAAAAGTTCACCATAAATTAAAATAAAATTGGGTGATTTTTGTGACATAATAACTAGAAGAATGACTTATTGACTACTAGATTTCTAAAAATCTTTTGAGCTTTATATAAATAATATGCCCATGGTTGTAACTGAAAGATCACCTGTCATTTGACAATGCTTCCCACATAATTAACCTAGTGAGCCTAATAAGTTAATATCTTTGCAAGATTAGGGATACATCCTTTGAGGCTCTTCAAGGACATGACAGACAGATTCCAAAGTTAATTTTAGTTCAAAAAGACTTAGCTTAGAATTTTGATTCTGAAGAAGCCTGCCAATAATGTCAAAAGATGCGAAATACTTGATCAAACATCACAGGTCACTGTGAAATAATCATTTATTTAACCACAGTGATAATCAAATAATTTAAAAGTATACAAAGTTACATGAATGTGAGCAAACTTTAACTCTTTCAGGGCTCAGTTTTGCTCAGTAATTTTAAAAAACTATTAAAGACAACACAGGAAATTACCTTGATAAAAGTAAGATCTTTGTGTTATTTTTAGGCCAATTACCAAAAATATTTTTTAAGTCTCCTGCAGTGTGATTTCTTTCTTTTCCTTTATGGAAAGCCCATTTAGACAACTTATAAGTCAAACTTGATGAGTTAAAGCAACTTTAACTCAGTCAGACACAAGAAGAGTTTGTGTGCAAGGCTATATGTAAATACTATATTATAGAGGAACATAACAGAGAAGATTGGTACTTAGAGCAGGGAAATATATGATTCTTAGTAACAACATGGGAAGTCTTCTGGTTACATGGAACAATTCAGACACATCAACAAAATCCAAGCTACACAATCAAAGTGTCCTAGAGAAAAAGATTGCTTTTCTAAAAATTTAAGTCAGAACATTTTAGTGTAATTCATAACAGTATAGTTAGAACCATGGAAAAATGTTACAGAAGTCACAAAATAGTTAAAAGAGAAAGGTATTTACCAAGTGGGTAAAAATAGTTGTTACATTCTCAAGAGGAGTAAGAAGAGAAGACACTTACATATGACTTGCAAGTTACATGCAGCTAGATACAGAAAAAGTTGAACTTCTTAGATATGAATCTAAGATATGGAAATGTATACCTCAACAAATGAAATCCCCCCCCAAAATAAATAATAAATAAATAAATAGAAATGAAATTCCCATCTAAACTAAGAAGAGCATTTCCAAACTGAAACAACTAAGGAATTAGTGATCTCTGAAAGAAATGTGGCAGAAATAGAAACAATCTATAGTTTAGAAAATGGCTGTTGAAGAAACGCATTTCAAAACTAAAATGTCAAAATCCCTTGTAATTTTACTAAGAATAGATCAATACTTTAAGAATAACTTGTGGTTCTAACATGGAGAACACATTTTTACTTTTGTATCAGTGCATTTTTAATACCAAAGCTCAAGCTTCAGAACTATATAATTTCCTTATAATTGTAGCCAACTTGATTACACATATAATTTATTTCAAAAATTTATATTTCATGAATATTTTACAACCTGCACGGACCTTCAGTGGCACACCTAGACTTTCTGATTTGGCCTATACTTACTGTTTCTTAAGTAACCAGTCATTTTACTTTAGGACAAAAATTTACCACAAAGGATTCTTTTCTATGGAGAATTACTTTCTTTTTAACCTTTGTCACCCCAAAAATGTATTTTCATACTCATGAATGTATTTACATTTCTCTCTCCCACTTACTGATTTCTTTCTATCCTGTTTTTATTTCCTTCCTAAATCCATATTTTGAAACAAGCTTTTAATAAGATTTGACTTCGAAAAATTTTAAAAATAAAGAACACATTTTTATGGTTTCTTATAATTTTACTCATTAAGACTTTACTTTTTTAATAAGCTTTTTATACCAAATTATGCATATTGATTTAGAATTTTGATCTAAGTAAACTTAATTTTTAGTGGAAACCTTGGAAGCAAGAATATGAAACTATCATATGTCAGTATTTTATAGATTAGAACCATTAAAAAATGTTGGAAACATTATCCCTCATAACATAACTTTTTTGTTCTTAATAGACTCAAATATATTTAATCTTTCCATAAAATTTAAGAAGCCAAAAAGAAACTTACATTTATGTTCAGCAATTTATGTTTCAGTTTTTTATTTTATTTATCTCAAATTATCCAGATTTTTAATGAGTATCTATCACTTAATTTAATATAAGCTTAAGTTTTTAATTATATGAAACATTTAGCTATAAATATTTATCCTATTTAAATTTACCTAATTTATTAATTTTTTACAATTTTACCTAGATTGCTTATAAAAACTGAATTATTACACAAAGCTACTTGTTATTTCAAGTTATTTTCCTATTAATCATTCTTATAGTCTGTGACTATCAGGTGATCACCTAAGACAGACCATCAAGATTAAATATATGGATATTTTGCTGATAATTCAGAAGATACATCTGGCTTTTCATTTGTTAAACCAACAATGCTATTAGTCCTACTTATCAAAGAGTTACACAAACAAAGATTATTATGTTTTAGTCTGAGTTTATAGTTTCATAACCTTAAAAAAAAAATCTATCAAAGACAAACATAATCCTTGCAGAACAATAAATCTAGGCAAACATGTATACTGGCAAGTATGAAGTCATTTTTATTGTTATTTTATAATAATTTTTAAACCATATAATTTATAAAATATTTATTTGAGTCACATAACTAAAAAACATTTGGGTTTATTACTGTGCATTTTATATGATTTCTCACTTATTTAAGTATTCTGAATAGAATTCCTTAAGGGATTTCTGGCCAATTATACCAGATTCTACCATGAAGAAACAGCATATAACATAATACATGTACGTATACATATACAAGGGGTGACCAAAAAACAAACTTTATTTATAAAAAATTGTGTATTTATTCTTACTTGTTTAAACTTCAATCAACTTCAAAGTACTCTCCATGTGATGCAATACACCTATTGAGATGCTTTTTTCACCACTGGAAACAGCTTTTGAACTTGGCAGTTTTGCCGTTATTTTTGTTTCACCTCTTCCACCTCAGCAAAACGTTTTCCTTTGAAGGACATTTTTCATCTGAAGAAAGAAACCAACAAACAAAAAGATACTCAGGGTGAAATCAGGTGAATAGGGAGGATGGGGTATGGGGGTCATACCGTTTTTTTGTCAAAACTGCTGAACACTCCGTGCAGTGTGGGCAGTGTGTTTGGATATCACCCATCATGAAATGGCAGCCACATTAAAAGAATCTCCAAAAAAATTCACAGAAACAGAACATGGCCTTTCACAACAAGGTTAGCTGGTACACTGATGCCAATGGGCTACTAAAACACTTAACTACCCGGAAAGCCTGTACTACAGGGGGCCCACCCTCCAAAAGATAATTCTCATTTCTTTTGGGTCCCCTTGTACATAAACACACTTTAAAATATATACACACCTAAACAAAAATCTTACGGTTTTTATTTTAGAATATCAGTCATAAAATCACAGTAATACGAACTCACCAGTTTATTAAAGACAGTTATATCCAAATTATATCTCTGAAAAATGAAACCTGTTCACATGGATAAACTTTATGAGTTAAGAATATTAGAATAAATGCATGTAAGAATGTGAAGGAATAAATACACGTTTTTAATAAATGAATTCCAACGTTTTTGGGGTTCTTCCTCATATTTTCTCTGATTGGTAGTTTAGTGAAGACTACAGAACTTAATTTTGGGTAAACAGTTTGTATCTTTAAAAAATCTTTTTAACTCCTCTTTCCCACTTTTAAACATTTTCAGTGAGTTTGGAGTTTTTTGTTTTGTTGTTTGTTTTTTGAAGATGGGGAATACAATTCAGGATGTGGTACATAAGTGATCATTGTACAGGTGAAGTTTGGATCTCCCACTGATCCTCACTTCACCTGATTTGGGATCAGGAACCCTTACTGATGATATGTTCTCCCCTCTCCCACCCTCAGCAGTGTCCTCCTACTGCCAATCCCTTTCTTGTAGTATTGTGACAAATATTCAGGATCCACTTATGAGTGAGAACATGTGGTACTCAGTTCTTTGTTTCTGTGATAGATCACTGAGTAATGTTTACATTTTAGCTAGGACTGGCTTAAAATTGTATAAGAAAAACCAAATCTAAAATAACCTTGAGTTTTTAGTAAAAATTTATATTTGGTTTACAAGATTGGTTTGCTTGGTGAGGAGGTAGGCAAGGAAGCATTTAAGCAAGTTTATTTTTTCTTCAACTTTTTGTTTGTTCCCAGAATGGCAGACAAAATAATCTTTTTTTTTTTTTTTGCTGGACAGAAATATTTTATATTATTGCTCTGAGCTAAAGATTTTGACCTGTTTGATCTGAAACCCTAACTTCCATAACCATTCATCTAGATTGGTATATTTGAGAACATTAATCTTTCAATTAACTATTTTATTATCCTAAGTAATTGTTAGCCAGGAAAACCTAAATTTACATTTAGAAAGATGATCCAGTTGTCTAGGTTGTTGGTTGCCATAGAGTTGCTGTAGTTTGTAAAGTTATTAATCTGAAAGGCCTTTAAGTTTTTTTTTCCCCCCCTACTTTAGAATGCTCTAAGGAGTGAGATCTCAACACCTGCAGAAAAGACAGAAAATTCAAAATAGCAAGAAAAAAAAATAGAAAACTTAGAAAGCTCATTATGTTAACTCCATATTTGGAAGTTTTTGTTTGTTGGTTGATTGGTTTTTAAGAGCATTCAAGTAATGATCATTTGAGCTCTGAATTTTCCAATATGTAATTTTCTCATGTTTTAAAAATGTTCATGAAGATGGTACATCATACAGCTGATAGGAGGCTCAGAAAACCCGGCATGCCTTAAAGTTTGATAATCCCATTCTATTTCTTATTAATCTCTCAAAAACAAGGAAAATCCCATTAGTATTGTCATGGAATGTCAGAAGCTTAGACAAATGTTTTAGATGGTGGCAACTTCCCTAGTGGATTTTAATTAGCCCTTCTGCACCCACTGCTTAAAATGTTTATTTTTGCTCTTGGAAGATTTTTAGACACAAGCAAAGCAAAAGAGTCAAATTATTTACAGACATGCATAAACAAATCAAAATGAAACCAAAATCAGAGTGCTCACAAAAAAATTTAACCCAGGTGTATAGATCAAACAAAATGTTCAATTAGGCATGCAGAAAGAAACAAAGTAAAATGACAAGAAAAGACAAGTCCTATAGACAGTACATAAATTCTGTAGGAACTAGGGTGTTGAAACCAGAGAGACATCTTTATACCAGAAAGGATTTGCCAGAAAAGACAAAAAGTCTTTTATCATCACGGGAAGGAAGTTAGGTCATTTATGAAAGACCACCTTATAACCAAAGTAAATTCCAAATAAGGTAAAAAAAAAAATTATCTATCAAAAAGAGAGAGGCTCAGCCTAAGAGAGGACTCACCAGGGCAGAAGCGGCAAACCATGAAAACACAGAGCTCAAAAGGTTCAAATGACTACTGCACACTGATTCAAGAATTGCTGACTCCTTCTGACCATGATTTTGCTCCAGGTCCCACTTCTGAACACCATTTATGTCAATCTTATTAACAAGCAAACAGAGCCACTCTAAAAGAAAATGATATTTATTCAGAAAAAGGGCATTGTAATGGGAATGCACATGCCAATGTAAACTATTGTGTATTTGGGGAACTAAAGAGAGACAAAGCTCTTAGAGAAAAAATTGAGGAGGATTATACACTCGTTTTGAGATAATTATTCTTGGTTACAAAAATTAATACAAGGGTAGCACCTGTCCAAAGGCTGGACAGGCAGTTGCTGGGCAGATGTCCTCACAGAAATATTTTTTTGTGTGTAAGGTTGCGATGACTTTTGTGCAAGGTTGTGGTTTCTGCAGTCCTTTGCGATAGTTCTTATTATCAAGCAATTAATTGTGCATGAAAATCCTCCCTTTATGATCTTCTCTTGCTTTGTTGGTCAGGGCTTTTTGATTGACTCCATTTTGAATCTGACAACTTTCACAACAGCTCGTTTTTCTGACTCTAACCTTCGTGCCCTTTTCCTCTAAAAACCCTTGCGATTACATTGGACCCACCCAGATAACTCAAGATAATCTTCTCATCTCACATGTGCACTGAGCTAGCATTTTCAGGCTCTGGGGACTAGGACAAAGACACTGTTAAGGGGCATTATTGTGCCTACCACAGGCTGTCTTCCTGGGCTTAATTCCAGACCAGTATTGTTCAATAGAACGTTATATGGCGATGGAAATTTTCTATATAGCCTCTGCCTGGTACAGCAGTGACATATAACTATTGAGTATTTGAACTATGTCTAGTGCAATACTGTAACTAACAATAATTTTATTTTAATATAATTAATTTACATTTCACTTAATAGACACTTATAGCTAGTGGCTATCATACTGGACAGTGCAGTTAGAGCAAGCTAGTAGGAATTCTAACAAGTAATTCTCTCCAAAAGGTTTAGAGGTGAATAGAAGGCAGAAAGCAGGATTCAGAAACAGCTTCAAAATAATAAGAGCCATCTAGAGGAAGCCCATAGCGAACATCATACTGAATGAGCAAGAATTGGAAGCATTCCCCCAAAGTACTGGAACAAGACAGGGATGTTCACTCTCACCACTCCTATTTGACATAGTGCTGGAAGTCATAGCCAGATCAGGCAATAGAAGGAAATAAAATGTATTCAGATAGAAAAAGAAAAAGTTGAATTATCTCTCTTTGCAGACAATATGATTCTATATTTGGAAAACCCTAAACATTCCTCTAGTAGACTCCTAGGCCTGATAAGTGACATCAGTAAGGTCTCAGGACACAAAATCAGTGTTCAAAAGTCAGTAGCATCTTTGTACACCAACAATGCTCAGGCAAGAACTAAATTAAGAATACAACCCCATTTACAACAGACACACACACACACACACACACACACACACATACACAAACACCTGGGAATAAATTTAACAAAAGAAGTGGAAGATATATACAAGAAGAACTACATTGCTAAAGAAATGAAAAATGAGCCGGGCTCGATGGCTCAGCCTGTAATCCCACGCCTTTGGGAGGCTAAGGTGAGTGGATTGCCTGAGCCCGCAGGTTCGAAACCCGCCTGGGCAGCGAGACCTCATCTCTACAATAAATCAAAAAATCAGCTGGGCATGGTAGTGCATGCCTGTAATTCCGGCTACTCGGAAGGCTGAGGTGGAAGGATTGCCGGAGCCCAGCAGGTCGAGGCTGCGGTGGCCGGGAACGGCCACTGCACTCCAGTCTGGGCGACAGAGTGAGACTCCAACTCAAAAAAAAAAAAAGAAATGAAAAATGACATACAAAAATGGGAAAACATGCTCATAAATTGGAAGAATCAATATTGTTAAAATGTACATACTTTCCAAAACAATCTACAGATTTAATACAATCCCTATCAAACTACCAATGTCATTTTTCACAAAATTAGAAAGAAAAATCTTTAAGTTCATATGGAAGCAAAAAACTAGCCAAAGCATTCCTAAACACAAAAAGCAAAGCCAGTAGTATCACATTACTGAACTTCAAACTTGACTGCAAAGCTACAGCAACCAAATCAAAATGGTACTGGTACAAAAAATAGACTCATAGACTAATGGAACAGAATAGAGAATCCAGAAACAAAGTCACTCACCTATAGATATCTAATCTTCAACACAGTCAAAGAAGATACACACTGGGGAAAGAATATCCTATTTAGTAAATGGTGCTGGCCAAACTTCACCTGTACGATGACCATTTATGTACCTAATCCTGAATTGTACCCCACATCTTTAAAATAAATAATAAATAGTGCTGGAAAAACTGGCTCACTACATGCAGACAAATGGAGGTGGACCCCTTTCTCTCACCATATACAAAAAATTAACTCAAGATGGACTAAAAACTTAAATATAAGTCCTCAAACTGTAATATCCTAGGGGGGGGGAAACTCTGGAAAAGATTCTTCGGGACATCAACTAAGGCAATGAATTTATGTCCAAGTCCTCAAAAACAAATGCAACGAAAACAAAAATTGATAAGTGGAACCTTTAATTAAAGAGTTTCCAGCCGGGCTCGGTGGCTCAGCCTGTATCCCAGCGCTTTGGGAGGCCAAGGTGAGTGGATTGCCTGAGCCTGCGGGTTCGAGACCCACCTGGGTAACTTGGTGAGACCTCGTCTCTACAATAAATCAAAAAATTTAGCTGGGCGTGGTAGCGCACGCCTGTAGTTCCGGCTACTCAGAAGGCTGAGGCAGAAGGATCGCCAGGGCCCAGCAGGTCGAGGCTGCAGCGGCCACTGCACTCCAATCTGGGTGACAGGTGAGACTCCAAATCAAAAAAAAAAAAATCAACAAAATAAACAGACAACCTAAAGGATGGAGGAAAATATTTGCCAACTATGCATCTGACAAAGGGCTAATATCCAGAATCTGTAAGGAAACTAAATGAGTTGACAAGAAAAACAATCCTATTAAAAAGCAAACCAAGGACATTATGAGACACTTTTCAAAAGAAGACCTACTAGCAGCCAATAAACATGAAAGATGTTCAATATCAAATCAGTACAGAAATACAAATCAAGGCCTCAGTGAGATACCATCTCATACCAGAAAGAATGGCTATTATTTTAAAAAAAAAAATGTTCGTGAGGTTGCAGAGTAAAGGGAATGCTCATACGTTGTTGGTGAGAATATAAGCTAGTTCAACCCCTGTGAAGAGCTTGGAACTAAAAGTGGATTTGCCATTCGACCCAACAATATTACTACTGGGTATACACCCAAAGGAGCAAAAATAATTTTACCAAAAGGACACTAGCACATATATATATGAGGGGGGATTCCTCCCAAAACAGAATTTATTTATAAAAAATTGTGTATTTATTCTTACATGTTTAAACTTCAGTCACCTTCAAAGTAATCTCCATTTGATACGATACACCTATCGAGACGCTTTTCCCACTGCTCAGAACAGGTTTTGAACTCGTCAATTTTGATGCCTTTTAGTGATTCTGCAGTTTTTTGTTTCATCTCTTCCACATTGGCAAAATATTCCCTTTGAGGATTTTTCATCAAGAGAAGCAAACAAAAAAGTCGCTTGGGGTGAGATTGGGTGAATAGAGAGGGTAAGGCATGGGGTCATGCTGTTTTTAGTAAAAAAAAAAAAAAAAAAAAAAAAACCAAACTGCCGAACACCGAGCACAATGTGAGCAGGTGTATTTTCATGATGGAAGAGCCAGTTACTGCTTTGCCACCATTCAGGACGTTTCTTCTGCAAATCATGATTCAACTTTCTCAGAACTTCCAGATAAAGACTTTGGTTGGCCATTTGGTCTGGAGGAGACATTCCAAAGTGTACCACAAAGATAATTCCATTTTTTGGAAGGGGGAGCCCCCACCCCCCGTATATTGCAGCACTATTCACAATAGCAAAAACATGAATCCAATCTAGGGGCCTATCAACACTGGATTGGATAAAGAAAACGTAGTATATATACCATGGAATACTACACAATCACAATAAGGAATGAGATCATGTCCTTTGCAGTAACATGGAGGCAGTCAGAGGTCAATATTCTGAGCAGTTTGACATGGAAACAGAAAACTAAATAAATCCATGTTCTCACTTACATACAGGAGCTAAACACTGGGTACACATGTTCATAAAAATGGAAAATAGACACTGGGAACCCCTAAGAGGAAGAAAAGGACTGAAAAACTTGGGTGGTGTGTTCAGTGGAAGCCAAGCCTCACCATTATATAATATAGTCATGTAACAAACCTGCACGTGTACCCTCAAACCTAAAATAAAATAAAATAATTTTTTAAAAACTTTCCATTTTTCTGCATTTTTATGTCTTTTACAATGAAAGTACACTAATGGGTTTTTAAATTTTTATTTACTTAAAAGAATATAAAGTTGGGTAGAAAGTAATAATTATATTTATCTGTATAATGAAGCTATACTTTATCTTATTTGATCTTAATAAAATTATGATATTGGTAGGGTTGGATTGAAGGTTATTATTTCTACTTTACACAAAGGAAATTATTAGGAAGCTTGAGTGGCCCAAAGTATGACAATTCAGGTGGAAAAGAGTTTAAGGCCTTAACTCGGGTATTATAATGTTTTAATATGCTACATTGGCTTTGAGTGTAAGAGAAGCATCTAAATCCCAATGAATTGCTTTCTTTAAATAAATCTAATTTTTAATAGACTTTTAACCTCATTTATGAGACAGAGTAAAGCATTGAAGAATTTTCGTACAACCTAAGATTTTAAAATATTCTCCTTTTTCATTTTTCAGCAATTTAAGATTCTTTGATTCAAAAGGTAAAAAGTCACAAAATTAAGATCATGCAATTCAAAAGGCAAAAAATTGCAAAGACAGCTAAAATCTCTCCTCCAAATTGAAAATGACTTGAGAGCTCTGCTAGCCCTTAACTCAGAGTCCAAGAACAGTAAAAAGGAGTCCAGAGAGGAAGGGAAAGCTCTAGATCAAAGTGACAGTGATATAACATTGTCAAACACTGCTTCTTCTTTATTCCGAGTTCTTTCCTCCAATATAAATTTTGTCCTAATCTGAAAAGAAAAAATCCCTTTGATAGTGCTATTTACTCTGGAAAGGCAAGAATAAAATTTGTTCAAGAAAATTTATATTGCCCCTCTCGTGCTAGTCTAAGGAGTTGGCATACATGAGAAACCATTACAAGTACATTAATCTATTTAGAATACATGCTTTTAATTTGCTCTATTTATTGATGTCTGCTAAAGTATTTTAATAGTTTTTGCATTTGTTTTTCATAATCTAGCTTAAGGAAATGATCCTAAATATAAAATATATTTATGCACAGAAATGCAAAAATAGTGAAGCATTTGAAAAAAAGTCTAATATGTAAATTTGGGAACAAAACATTTAGTTAACTGTTACTATGGCCATTATTAAAAATGATATATATGAGAGTTATTAATCAATTCATAGGAGATCCACAATAATGCTAAATGAGAGAAAACTGCTTGTATACAGGACCAAGTTAAATAAATATGGTCCTATGAATATTTAAAATTATTCATGTACATGCACAGAACACACAAGAATAAGATGGAATATACCAAATGATGCACACAGTTTTCAGATAATGGGAATATAGATGCTTTTATAATTTTAAATATTGTCCAAATTTTCTGTAGTAAAAATGCTTAAAAATAATGAGATAATTTAAATTGTAGCTAATTAATGTCCTACATAGTTTAAAATGTTTTCTGACTATAGTTCATTAAGATATTTCTCTGAAAAAATTACTTACATTAAAAACACTGAAAAGTTAATAATTTCTGGTGTTTGATGCAATCTTGAAAAGTAATTTGCTTTTTATAAACTGTTATAATAATGCACACATATGGACCATGTTACTAGGTAATGTAGTCTGCAAATTAACATTTTTACATCATTTTATATGAAGTGAATAAGTTAGAATTTTGTTTCTGACATGCTTTTTTGTGATAATTAACAAAACAGTACAAAAGAATTGATAATTACTAACACTAGGTAGAATCTTATTTTTTGTAAGAGTTTTTGTAAAAATTTTGGTAGAACTTTTAAAAACTATGATTATAATAGTAGTTGAAATAAATTTTAATCTGCCAAATGCAGCACAAGTGCCAAAATTTTTATAACTTTAAAATATCTCTGTGATGGCTTCATTCACCATTTGAGAGATACAGAATTTCACGAAATTTTGGAACATGCACTATTTCAGTTTTGCATCAGTTCAATTATTTGTAAGACAAATTGCTCCGGAAGCTTTGAAAAATTTTATGTTACTTTCATGGCACCTTAATTAATATGAATTAATATTAATAATTCAAAATTTATTTTAAAACTATATTTGGTTCCTCTAATATAAATTCCCCTCTTTATCTCATTTTTCAAATGGAATATACAGTGTTTACCAGAACATAGATCTCTTTTTCCCAGTGTTGATGATAGGTTCTGACTTTGAAAAAAAAATCTTGTTATGAATGCCAGAAAACTTAGGCTTTTAGATGTGTTCTCCATGGTCAAAAGATGCATTTGAAATAGAACATAGTAATTTGAAAGAAAGAGACATTGTTAGAAAACCCTTAAGTGGAAATAAAAATGATAACTTAGAATTAAATATACATTACTAACAATCATTTTTCTGTTTTTATCAGTTTTCCCTCTGAAGAACAATTGCTGCTAGAATATTATTTGGAACCACATGGGGGGAAAAAAAGAAAAAAAAGAAAAAATACTGCCATTTTTAAAATTGTACTCATTTGATGATGATCTCATGAAAAATCATCATGAATTATAAACACTAAAATAACCAACGTTTTAGTGACTTCAAGGAGTTCTCAAACTGAACTGCTTTCCATGGATTAATTGTTGAGCATTCTGTAAGAAAATTGAATGATAACAATTGACTAATTATCAAGAATAGAAAAATTAACTAACAATTTCCTGCCAGGTAAAACTTGTACTCATCTATTCCTAAAACAGTCACAATATTTTTCCAAAAAAAGAAATTAAGCAAATAGGGAAAACTCAAATAACTTATTAGTTAGCAAATTTTGCTAGAAAGTAAGAGAGGAGGAAGAGCTAAAGCATGGTAAAGAGAAAAACACTCCTTTTCCAATCTGGATCAGGTACAAGAATAAGGACAGAGAAGCTTCAAAGTGGGTAAAAGTTTGTAATGTTAACAATTTCTCTTGACTAGATTGGAGTGAAAGGATGAATATCATACTGAACTAAACTTTTTATCATCAAGACAGAGGAGTTTTTCAATTATTGCCTAAGAGAGACAGTAAAATGCTGAGACTTCTATCTAAAAAAGAAAATAGACCACAGAACAGGTCTGAAGAAAGAAAAGGAGAAAGACTAAAGTTAGTTTGTGCTTACATATCAAGTTTGTCTTGTTCAATAAACTTAAGCCATTATAAAAATTATGATAAAAATAACTTTATAACTTGTGAGTGCTTACTATATTCCAGGAGCTACTCTAAACATGAAATATGTAATATACGCGCATACATACACATTCATTTAACCTTTTGTATAACCTTAGAGGTAAGTACTATTATTAACCCCTGTAGAGAAGAAGAGAGAAACCCAAAAGTAACTTTCTAAAATACACACATTCAGTATACTGTGGAGGTAAGATTTATCACAGCAAAAAACTGGGAACAACAAACACAACATATCCAGTTAAACAAGAATAGTATCAGTTAATAATTTTGTCAAAAATATAGCCAATGAGAAATAGCTAGAAGAAAATTTTTCTAATGTGAATGAAACAGTGATCATTTTAAGTTTATGTTTTCTGTGACGTACTATTTATATATTGTGACAACATTATTTCTCTCTTGGAAAACAAATTTATATTAAAATGGAGAAAGGAATGCACTTTTTTATTTTTTAGTTGGGGGTCTCACTCTGTCACTCAGGTGGGAGTACAGAGGCATGATCATAGCTCACTGCAGCCTCAACTCTCTGGGCTTAGACAATACCTCCACCCCAGCCTCCTGAGTAGCTGGGACTATATTGCATGCCACCATGTCTACCCATTGTTTCTATTTTTTGGTAGAGAAGGGTCTTAACCAGTCTGGTCTCAAACTCCTGGGCTCAAGCAATCCTCATGCCTCAGAATCCAAGTGCTAGGACTACAGGCGTGAGCCACTGTAGCCACCCAGGACTCTACTTTTGTAAGCTTTGCTTAAGCCTAATCAAGTGGCTTATATTTTTTAAATTGACTTTTTAGTATTGTGAGACTAGCAAAGGCAATAACAAGACAGTTACTCCTTATTGAAAACTAATAATGAAGGGATCAATTAAGCAAGAAGATATAACAACTGTGTGTTATATCCAGAGCACCCAATTACAGAAAGCAAATATTATTAGAACTAAAGGGAGAGGTAGACTGATACGATATAAAATAATAGAAGCCGGGCTCAGTGGCTCAGTCTGTAATCCTGCACTTTGGGAGGCTGAGGTGAGTGGATTACCTGAGCCCGCGCGTTCGAGACCCGACTGGGCAGCGAGACCTCATCTCTACAATAAATCAAAAAATTTAAAAAAAAATCAGCCCAGTGTGGTAGCGCATGCCTGTAATTCCGGCTACTCGGAAGACTGAAGCAGAAGGATCGCCGGAGCCCAGCAGGTCAAGGCTGCGGTGGCCGGGAGCGGCCACTGCACTCCAGTCTGGGCGACAGAGTGAGACTCCAACTCAAAAATATAAATAAATAAATAAATAAATAAATAAATAAATAAATAAATAAATAAATAAAATAATAGAAAAGGACTTCTAAGCTCCAATCTTAACAATAAACACATCATCTAGACAGAAAATCAACGAAAGGTCAAACTTAAACTACACCATAAAACAAATAGAACTAACACATTTAAAGAGCATTACATCCAATAACTGTAGAATACATGTTCTTCTCAAATGCACACACCAGGATGATTATATGTCAGACCACAAAACACGTCTTGACAAATGTAAAAATGTGAAGATCAAGGAAATATCTTTTCAGACCTCAGTAGTATGAAACTAGAAATCAATAAGAAAAACTTTTAAAATGTTATTAATTCTAATGGAAATTAAACAATATGCTCCTAAATAACCAATAAGTCAGTAAAGATATTAGAAGGAAATTCAGAAACTACTTGAGGCAAATGAGAATGGAAACACAGCATATCAAAATCTATGGGATACAGCAAAAGCAGTTCTAAAAGAGAACATCATAGCAATAAATGCCCACATCAAAAAAGAACAAAGATTGATAATAAACAGCCTAACCATGTATCTTAAAGAACTAGAAAATCAAGAACTAAACCTAAAATTGGTAGAAGGAAGGATATAATAAACCCCAGAGCTTAAATAAGCAAAATTGAGACAAAAAAAATTCAAAAGATCAATATAACAAGAAGTGGTTTTTTTTTAAGGCAAAACCAACAAACCTTTAGACTAATCAAGAAGAAAAGAGAAAAAGTCCAAATTAATAAAATCAGAGATGAAAAAGGAGACATTATCACTAATATCGCACAAATGCAAAGAATCATAAAACATTATTATGAACTACTATATGCCAACAGATTTAAGAACATAGAAGAAATGGGTAAATTCCTAAACAAATACAATTTATCAAGATTAAATTATGAAGAAATATAATATCAGACCAATAATTAGTGAGATATTAAAATCCGCAATAAAAAGTCTTCTATTTTAAAAAAATCTTCCCCCTCTTACTTTCACCCTCACTGTCTTTAATTTACTTTTAAATAAACTATATTTTTTAAACCAAAAAAGAAAAATCCCAGGACCTGATGGTTTCACTGCTAAATTCTGCCAAACATTTAAAAAAGAACTAGTACAAATTTTTCAAACTATTTCATAAAATGAAAGAGCAAGAAATACTTCCTAACTTATTTAAGAATCCCGTATTATCCTCGATTCCCAAGCCAGAGAAAGATACAACACAAAAAGAAAACTAGAGGCCTATAACCCTGAAGAATACAGATATAAAAATTATGAACAATATGCCAGGAAACCAAATTCAACAGTACATCAGAGAGATTTGCAATATGATCAAGTCTAATTCATCCCAGCAATGAATTAGGATAGTTCAAATGAACCAAATGAATAATTGTGATACTTCATATCAAGAAAAAGAAAGTCGAAGCCATGTGATTATTTCAACAGATGCAGAAAAAGCATTTGACATCATTCAACATTTCTTTATGATAAAAACTCTTTACAAATTAAGCATAGAAGGTATGCACCTTAGCACAATAAAGGGTATTTATGACAAACCCATAGCTAACATCATACTGAACAGGAAAAAGGTGAAAACTTTTCTTGTAAGATCAGGAACAAGACAATGATACCGACAAGTACTTTTATTTACTAAAATTTATTTAGTACTGGAAGTCCTAACTAGAACAATTAGATAGAAACTTGAAAAGTTCTTGTGTACTGGGATGTGCTCCCTTACTGTTCTTGTTCCATCATAATTGTGAGAACATTTCTAGGCTACCTTGCTAAGGAAATGTGGGAAACAGGTGCAGGAGAGCTGAGGTTTCACTACGTTGGCCACTCTGCAAGCAGTATCCCCTATCCCAGAGCCTCCAACGGACTACAGATAGATAGATGCAGGAAAGAGCCCCACTGAGCTATATGTGGCACTAAATTAAGATCAACAAAAATGCCCAGGCAATCATAGACTTGTGAGATATTAATAAAAATTAGTTTTGTCAGTTCTTTTGCCAAAACAGTAAATTACCAAGGAGAATTCTGATTGAAAAATGATTGTCATGGAATGTTTAAAATGTCAGGCTGGGAGTGGTAGCTTAAGCCTCTAATCCCAGCACTTTGGGAGGTCGAGGCGAGAGGATTGCCTGAGTTCAGGGGTTCAAGACCAGTCTGGGCAACTTGGTGAGACCTCGTCTCTACAATCAATTAAAAAAAAAATAGCTTGGCTTCATAGTGCACGCCTGTAGCCCCAGTTACTTAGAAGGCTGTGGCGGAAGGATCACTTGAGCCTAGCAGGTCGAGGCTGT
This sequence comes from Carlito syrichta, assembly GCF_000164805.1. NCBI lineage: Eukaryota > Metazoa > Chordata > Mammalia > Primates > Tarsiidae > Carlito > Carlito syrichta. Next base: position 149,791 of record NW_007233076.1, read on the forward strand.
GGTGGCTGTGAGCGTACCACTGCACGCCAGCCTGGGCGACAGAGTGAGACTGCAACTCAATCAATCAATAAAATGTCATCAATCTAATCAGAATTTTTTCCGTTCACTTATCTGTTTGGGAAAAGAACTGAAACAGTACTCCTCACCATTAGATTTGTTAAATGTTTCTTTTCTTATTTGACTCTCACAGGAATTGAATTTGCATCCAGTACTCTAGTTACAGTTAGTATCAAACTTACCCTTGCTAAAAGTACAGTTAGAAAACCTCAGCTTATATCAGAAACAAATTTCTATAAGTACAACATATTTCCAGAATAAAATGTTTTAATCAACAGTTGAATATAATTATTTTAAATGTCTAAAAACAGTTTTTTCAAGTTAAAGATGTAAACAAATTATCTAATTGTAGAAGTACAAAATTGGAAGAATCCACAAAAGATTCTAACACCTGGTAAATAAGCACAATTTTTTTAAACATATTTTTTACTATAAAATTGTGGGGAATAAGCACAATTTTAAAATCAGCATACATTTTAGGATACAAGTTAACATGCACAATTCTTATTTACCTTTGCTCTGTATTTTATTCAAATACTATGCTATCTGTAGTAATTGGAGTGCTGATTTGTTTGCCAAACTTCTAAAAAGCAGGTACTTTCTTAGCGAACAAATATAGACATGTTTTTCTGTTTAGGTAAATGTTAATAACCACAGCTGCTTTGGTAATTCAGTTATTCAGCAAAGACATTGTAAACTACTTGAAAAGAAACCATCTGGTTTGCAGTTGTAAAACTGAAACCAATTAAAACATTTAAGTGACATTTTGTTTTTCATTTTAATCTGTAAAAATACATTTTGCAAGTTCCAATTAGTGGCTAATTTTTCTCTATTATTTTTATAAAATGAGTCTGACTCAAATAATTTTTAAGTACAATAAAGCTGTTCCTATAATTGATAATATATTGGAACACCAGATGAATTAAATAATAAAAAATATAAAATATGCATACATCAATACACATGGGAACAAATAGTCTAGTACACAAAATCTCGATGTATTAAACTGACAGTAGAAAAAAATATCCACCACTTTGCAATAATCAGTTAGGTGTACCTAAGAATTCAGGTAAGGGACTATATCAGCTAAAAAAAAACAAACAAGATACCCCCACAGAACTCAAAGCCTGTAATTAGAAAGTACATTTGTTTTTAATCAATTTCCCTTGAAAATTTGTTCAGCAGCATGAATCCTTCCCTTTGCCCCTGGTAAGAGCACAGGTAGCACCATGACTGTTCTCAGTTTTAGATACCAGAAATCACTATGATCACTCTGGGTTTCAAAGCTTTGGATGTTAAATTTCATGTAATAGTCAAAGTATCCAACTCTCCAGGTTCAAAATTAGAGCTACTCCAGCTTCCCCAGGTGGCACTTGTAGCCCTACCGTGCATAAGAGGTCGGTAAAAGGAGGAGGGTGCTTTTTTGTATCTTTTTCTGTCTTGCTCTTCCCTTGAAGCCTTCACTCCTGCTCCTCCATTTTGCTAACTGTGGTTTTGACTCTTCCCTCCGGTGACAATGAGAGAGGAAGGATGAAGAATGAACGGAAAGCACACAACTGTCACTTGATGAAGGCTGTCGTAAATTGCCTTTTATATCTCAAGGGCAGGCCAGTACTGAAAGGTAGCACTTTGTCTTCTGAGAAACCTTCATATATTTGTCCTACCATAGTCTTCTCCAATTCCAGGTGGTCTCTGATCAGCAGTTTCCTTGACTAGGATGAAGGCATTTCATTCCATTTGTTGCTCACTTCTACCTCTGCCACAAGGGATCTGGTGACCCACCTCTAACTTATTTTGAGGCTCATTGCCCTCTCTAGAGCTGCTTGCAAAGTATCTAATAAAACATCTATGCCAACTGTCTCTCTTGACCACATCAGATGGGCAGGAAACACTCAGGTATCCTTAACACCACACCATCTAGGACTACAGGACAATTTTAATAAAGGAATTCATCCCATCTCTCATTGCAGCTAGCCATCCCTTGCCCTCTGTGTTTCCCTGGAACTCCCTAACTGAGGGGCCATAGCTCAAGCTCTCTGAGTATTCTGTTAGAAATCCTCACTCTGGACTTGAGAGGAAGAGGGAATCATAGGTTTGTTCCCAAAAAATCCTCATGACAAATCTCTCTTTTACTGTTTATATCCCCAGTGAGAGTAAGGGTTTTTTTTTTTTTTTTTTTAGAGTCAAGAAGCTAATTCACAGGTCATTCCTTTGAAGTTTTTCATTTTGTCCTGGCTTTTCACTTTAGAATTTTATAACCCATTACTTCCTAATGTTTTAATTAAATTTTCGTTGGCAATTGGTCTTAATAGTGTTCTTTTCCTCCTAATAATCCCTAGCCAGGGCAAATATTTAAATGACGTACAGAGAAAATATTTCCACCTTTAAGACATTAGTAGTACTGCAAACATTCGACACCTCATATAAATCATCTTTCCATATTCTCTATAATGTTGCAGATTGGAGCTTAAAAACTTAATAAAATAAAATAATTGATTTTTCTTTGTTGTGGCTATTGCCATTGTCAGTCTGGCATCCTAGTCATCCCCTTTTGAAAGAGTCTCACATCTTGACCATAGGAAGAATCATGTAACCCAAGCTGGACCATCCATCATCTTCTTTAGTTCTGAACACAGGGATTGGGCCAGGGATGCATATATGCTTTCAGGATTCAATTAGAATCTTCTCTAAAAATCCTTTTCTTCTAGAGATGATCATAAGACTCTCTCTTTTCTCCATGACCATGAAACTCAAAGCATGAGACCCCAGAACTTTCAGCAGCCATGTCTTTGACACCCAGAAAGAAGCACATATTAGAGGTAGAGAGTCCCTGACATCCCTAAGGCTGTCCTAGTTCTTCACATCTTCCTTTATGTGGTCCTCTCAAGTATCTTCCCTATAAATCTCCTTTTCTCTTAAGATGGTTTAAGAGCTGTTTCTGTCACTTTCAATCAAACATGAGTGGGCTCTTGAACAATTAATTCTCAAATGATATTTCGTATTTGGGATTATAAAAATATTTAAGCCCAAATTAACAAGAATAAGCCCAATTTTAATAGCAACTATAATACCATTGCTATTAAACATAGCTAAAATTATTTGAAAGGTATAGACAAAGAATAAAAGAAGACATCCTGTTACTTAGCATTCAAGGGAGAAAATTGACAGTAGCAATAGAAAACATAAGAATATCTTTTCAATTTCCTGATTTTGTGACAACAATGTTATTTATATTCCTGTTTCTTGTAGGTCCTTTGTGGGGGGTCTAAAGATCAATGTAGCAAGTTCAAAATAGACTAACTAATGGACAATGAGAGCGTTGTTTTTGATTACATAATATACATAATAGAAAGATGAAAATGTAAACTTCTCTTCTCAACAAAAGAAAAACACAAGAGAATACATAAAGTACTAATTTTTAAGGAAATATCCTTTAAAGAAGGAGAAAAATTAACACGTCATTAAAACCTTACCCAGATCCAAATATTTCACATTGGCTTTTATCTATTTATTTATCACCTAACTCAAAAATGATTTAAAATAGTAAGAGAACACTTGGATGCCAACCTTCCAACAATTTGAATACCTCATTCAATGAGTCTCCAAAATATTTAAGACAACTTGTGGTCATGGAATCATCTTATCATCCCTGTTATTATTTGATCCAGTTTCAGATAACTTTTACAGAAAACATAAAGGTGAAAACCATTTAATTCCCTCAGAATTTAGAATAATTTGCAACATAAGTAATATAGTGAGATATATATAAATATATATATATATATATATATATATTTTTTTT
>NW_007233076.1:153757-160207 GCF_000164805.1 Carlito syrichta
TTTTTAATTGAAGTCTCACTCCGTAGCCCAGGCTGGAGTGTAGCGGCATTCTCATGGCCACCCCAGCATCGACCTGCTGGGCTCCAGTAATCCTTTGGCCTCAGCCTTCCAAGCAGCTGGAACTAAAGGCCCGCATTACCTTGCCCAGCTAATTTTTGATTTATTGCAGAGACAAGGTCTCGCCAAGTTGTCCAGACTAGTCTCGACTCGCGGGTTCAGGCAATCCACTCACCTCGGACTCCCAAAGTGCTGGGATGACAGGCTGAGCCACCAAGCCCGGCCTATAGTGATATATTTAAAAAGCAAACTGACCCAACTTATAGTCCTCATTTTGCTACTGAATATAATTTAGATTATGGGCATAGAAGTAGAAACAGGTTAATGCAGAAAGAAGAAAGTCCATAGAATGAGTAACTTATCTGTGATCTAGAGTTTCAAATAAACTTTCTCTTAATTATTTTTAAAAATTCACATAGTATCATATTTTTTAATGCAACAACTGTTCAACAACAATAAGATGTTTTCCACACTTTAAAGGACTCTTATGATTAAAGGGAGAAGATGACCAGGCAAACTCAGAACATACAGTAAAATATAATCATGGCTCTAATGGAAATGTGTGTGTGCGTGTGTGTCTATGAAAGAAGTAACAGGATTAAAAAAGAAGACCTAAATTTACATGGTTTGAGATTGGATTTGGAAATTGAAGAGTGCTTCACAGAAGAAGTAACATTCAATTTCAGAACTGAAGAATTTGTGAGAGTTTTCCAGGGAGTTAAGGGAATGGAAGGCATTCTAAGCAAAGGGAATATAAAATACAAAAGCATGTAGATGTGAAAAAGCAAGATACAGTCTGTACTCAGGTTGCTAAACTCCAAGGTAAGTAGTAAATAATAAATGAATAGGCAAGGGCCATACTATAAGTATAGCATGTTTTGATTTTTATCCTATAGCTCATTGGTGGAGAGTGAATTTAACGTCTTCTGAGCGGGGTTGTAATATAATCCAATTTTCAGTTTAAACATAAAAAATGTATACTAGTATATAAATGACTTTGGTCACTATCCTATTTTTTAAGGGTCTAAGGAACTATATTTACATAGTTATATGAACATAGAGGCCGGATGCATGTTGAAAGGGATAGTTGAATGGAATAAGTATTAAATATAGGCCAGACTGAAGGTGCTTGCCATCTGGGCTACTTGAAGTCTATCAGAACTTTATAAAAACACATGGGGTTTCTTAATAGGGACCTCATATTTCTTAACGCATGGTTTAATTTTAAAATTTTTATTTTAATGTTCATTACAAATGGGTATGCTTGAAATGCCAAATTTCCTAAATATACTGCTAAAATAAAAAAGTATTCTTCATTAGACATTCATTTTAAATCAGTTTACTTGTAAAAAGAAGAAAATAGTTTACCAGAATTTGATCATTATAAAGTAGCTTTTCTTGTTAAATGGGGGAAAAAATCAAATATAATAAATATATTTTTTAAATTTATAGTTTCTCTTTGTAAAATAGAACATTCAGAACAGAAGTAACTTTGTACTCTACTGTCAAGCAAATATCTCTTACTTTTCATATGTTTTTCATAATCCTCATAACTATCCCAGACAATTCCAGAGCTATTTATATTTAAACAAGATTTTGCTTTCTCTTAGCTTGAGCTCTCCATCATTTTGATCCTCAAGTAAAGTTGAAATAGTAATTTTGGGACATGAAAACATGATCTAAGGTAATCATTGGTTATTGTGGTCAATCGTGGCTTTATCGTCCTCTTTAACGGAAATGAGAAAAATTGCAAAAAAGAATATTTGTATAAATTATTCAAACAGTAGTAAAATTTGATCTCATAGCAATGGAAAATAATAGCTAACATAGCTCCTTTATAAAAGTGTCCAGTTTCCGTATTCATAGAAGTACAAAGCATCCTCTTAAAAAAAAAATGCTTTTTTAAAGGGCATATTCTTACATGCATGCAAAATATATTCAGCTTGTATGAAAATCATCATTTCATATGCCTTTTTTTATTATATTGCTTAGCAAAGCATGCAGTAGAGGGACAGCAGTAGGCCTGAAAGAAGGTGAGTTGATCACAGCTTCCAGAGCTTTGAGCCACACTTTTGGCATCCAAAACAAAGACAAATGTATTAGCTGTTGCTGCAGTATTTGGGTACAAATGTGTTTTATGCACAAGGGTCATATATTCGTATTTTTCTGTATTGTAATGGATTGAGTCCCATAGCACTATAATATTTATATTTACAAATAGAAACCACATTTATTCTGAATGCATTTGTAACTAAATGTTCAATTCACAGCTTTATCGCTTGCTTTATGAGTCCATTTGGCTTGGCACAGGAAAAAAAATAATTATTCTATTCAGGGCCTGGTCTTTATTTATGCAGAAACTGCTTATTTATTAACATTAAGCATCTCCCATTTGGTCTCAAAGAGACATATAGTTACATGGAAACAGAGCAGCTTTCAGTAGATGATTGCACAACTGCAGATGCTTTTTTTCCGACACCGTCACAGCTGAGGAGGTCTAAGCAAATGAAAAACAGTTCTGATGAAGTGAGAAACAGAAAAGCGGTACCATGCAAACGTTATTACATAATAAAATGCAGGCCAGCACACATTTTTAAAACTCTCTTTATTAAATTTATGTGAATCAGGAGGAAAGGGTGAAAAGTATATTTACTGATGATAAAAATTATTCTCTGGATAATTTCAGTCATCTCATTTCAAATGTACGCTTTACAGGTTTCTAGTTTTCCCTGCATCGTTTTCAGCTCCTTGTCATCTACCCCAGAGTTAAACTTTTTTGATTTAATAAAGAAATAGAATTTGCAGGTAGTATGTTCCTGAACAAACAGTCTACTACCAAGTGATGTAACAAAACACTTAAATGAAAATTAGTAGGCTGTTCTCACTAATCCGAGTCTTAAAATATTTTCAGATGATTCATCTTAACCCATTTCAACAGCCATGTTAGTGTGTGTGTCTCTCCTGCCCCACCAGGAACGATGCCAATCGTGCAATGCATGAAGTCATGGGATGTGCTATGATGCTATTTCTGAAAGATTTCCAGCCTAAGTTATACTCACAGCATTATACTACAGGGAGGCTAGCACCCTGATGGATTCTTAAAGTACATACAGATGTGTTTTATTTTTAATATGCAGTGCTAGAAATATTACTTACCCTTCTGGAATGTACCAATACAGAGACAGTTACAAATACTAAATTCATTTTAATACATACATAAGTGAATTAAGCATGTTTATTTCTTGCTACCAAAAACTTTTTCCTCCATTTTTGTATGTATACATATGCATGTGTGTTTATTTGTATACATATATTCACATATGTACATATATGAAGTTTTGCCATATATTTAATCATTTCAGTTCAATTAATCTTCTCTAAGTATATTTCCTCATATTTCATTAGTGCACATAGCATACAATGAAAAATAATTTTTTCTTTTCATTTTTACTATCATTCATTAATACAGTAACTATGCTGAATGTTTAACATACATTATCTCATTTAATCCGCATGACGACTTTTATAAAGTGAGGATTCTTAAATCTATTTCACCTATGAGGAAATTGTACCCCAGAGAAATTGGGGCTTATGTGAGACAACCAATTAATACAAAAATAATACAAACTTCAAATTCAGACTGAAGCTCCAAAGTCAATGCTCTTAACGAATATTTCTTTCAAGTCAACTAACCAGTAGACTAACTCAATATTTTAGCACAAAAGGAATATAAAGTGACTCTAATTAAGTATATTTTAATTTAAAATATTATAATAAATGAATAAAACATATTCATTTTAGCCAAAGGCAATGGGAGAGAATTTATTGCTCTACTGAGTCTCTAACTCTAAAAGTCTTCCTGTTCCCTAAGACCAATCTCTGAAATATTTGAGAAGAATGTAAATCTATCATAGGATCTGAGGTATTTTGACACTTTACATTTGTGTAGCATTTCTTTAAATGTTGTTGGTGATTTGCACTTCTCCAGAATCGCCATTTGCTCAAGTTCAAGTCACCCAAGACAGCTTTGCATGCTGTTCCTTCAAGAGACAGTGTCACATGTTTAATTTCTGTACAGTGAGTTCTGGGTTTCTGGAATATATTTTTTCTGTTCTTTGTACTTGCTTTAGAGGTGTATCCAAAGATAGAAAAGATAGGCATGAAATGAAAAGGTTCTATTACCATAAACTTCAGAGAAAACAGAATAATATATTATCAAATTTTGTCATTTTGTTTGAATTTACTAGTATTATGAAGTGTTACATCCAGCATAATCATTTACAGCTCTTTTTCAGAGGTAGAACAAAAAAGATGAAGCTAGCAATTTTCTAAAATATAGCAAGTACATTCAGAGTTAGCCTAGTACATAAGCAAACTATATTTGAAACCCAAATCTACTGGACTTATAAAAATTATGATAACTTATTTTTATTAGCAAAAACAGCTGTGGTACTACCTGCGGTATATAAATCAGTTAAATAAATCATAGCTTTGATGCTATAGTCAATACGATTATTTTCACAGAAATGAAATAGTGAATCCCCTTTTCAAAATGTGGGAAATTAATTAGATAGTAATGAATCTGTATGCTCTTTTCTTCTTACTCCTGAACTTCACTCTACCAGTGAACTTATGTAACTCTTTCTCAAAAACAGAAAGAAATAGCAGAAAATGTTCATTGCCAACAAATAAAGAAGACTTTCCGGGATACTGAATGATATAGCAGATATTTTTCTGTCTAAGCGTTGGAGAAGAATAAAAATGTTCTTATTTATAATTTTGTACAGATCTTTCATATAGTAACACAGAAAAAAATAGTTTGCTTTAGCCACAAAAAGACAAGTAAATGTGACTAATGTTGAACACCAAGCAATCGCAAATAAAGGAATTAAAAATTCTTTGCAATCACTATAAAGTCGTGATAAAATAATATAGTCATTCTGATATTGTCTAGCCTGAGTTATATTGTTGAAACTTAAAGAGACAGAATGCATAATTTGGAACCAGGACAATAAATAAAGAATGGAATCTAGATTAGAGTAGAACAGAGAATTTCCATAACACATCTGAACAAGAATCTCATCATTTCCTGGTAACGAGGCATTAAAAGTAACTATAAGTTTGTACATGAGCACAGCTGTGAGACATTGATATGCCAAGGTTATGAAACCTTACTGAGTTGTTAGTACAGTGCTGCCAACGTAAGCGCACGGTGGCAAGTTTGTGAACTTAATTGTCAGAACTTGTATATGTTGATATTTTCTGGTATTTATATTTTAGATGCTTAGAGGCTCATACTGGAAACTAATAAAAGTGGTTAACTGTGGAGGATGGAACTGGGAAGATAAAGAACGGAAGCACTTAATCATTTTTAATGTCTGAATAATACAAATGTATTATCTGAATTTTTTTTTTTTTTTTTTGAGCTGGAGTCTCACTCCATTGCCCAGGCTGCAGCACAATGACACATTCATGGTCACCTCAGCTTCGACCTGCTGGACTCAGGCGATCCTTCCACCTCAGCCTTCCAAGTAACCAGAACTACAGGCATGCGCTACCACACCCAGCTAATTTTTTCATTTTTTTTTACTGTAGAGATGAGGTCTTGCCAAGTAGCCCAAGCTGTTCTCAGACCCAAGGGTTCAGGCAATACCCTCACCTCGGCCTCCCAAAGTGCTGGAATTACAGGCTTGAGCCACCGTGCACAGCTATCTGAATGTTTTAATTTAACATGAGTGGAAAAGCCAATATTTAAATTGAGCTTTGCGTATAAATTGCAATTGAATTTTTAACAAATTGGATACCCACTAATGATAAAACTCTCAATAAACTAGAAACAGAAGGGAAATTTTTTAACCAGACAAGGAGCATCTAATATATACTTAATGGTGAAAACTAAATGCTTCCCATTAAGATGAGGAACAAACCAAAGACATTCATCTCACTCCTTTTATTTAACATTGTGCTAAAAGTCCTAGTCAGGGGAATAAGGCAGAAAAAATAACTAGAAGGTATACAGATATAAAAGGAAGAGGTAAAACTGTCTTGATTTACAAATAAAATAATTGGGCACATATTTCTAAGGAATTATAAAATAACTATGAATACTAATAAGTGAATTTAACAAGAGTATAGTATGCAAGTCATATAAAATATAAGGACATATAAAATCAATTGTATGTGTATATGCTATCAACAAACAATTGGAAATTCAAAACTATAAAATACCATTTTCATTTTTTCCTCTTTTAACTTGTATCTAAAATTGTGGGGTACAATTCAGAGCTAGGCATACAAATATTCACTGTGCAGTTGCCCTTATCGATGAGGTGTGCCCCCCCGCTTCCCCAGGCAGATATCTACTACTGTCAATCCCACCTCCTCACCCCCCCA
>NW_007233076.1:160276-166048 GCF_000164805.1 Carlito syrichta
CTCCTCCCCCTCCCACCCCCCTCCCTTCAGTTTCCTGCCACTTTCAATCCTTCTCTTATAGTAATACGGTAGTTGTTCAAGGTCCACTTATGAGTGAGAACATGTGATACTCAGCTCTAGCAAAACCCATAAAATACCTAAACATAAGATTAGCAAAAAACCCATACCTGAAATTTTCAATATGCTGCTGAGGGAAATTAAATGGTGAAATAAATGAATTGGCTTACAATATTAATGGATAGGAAAACTAACCATTGCTAGTATGTCAATTTTGTCAAATTGGTCTATGGACCAATTCAATGTGATATCAACTGAAATACTGGCTGGATTTTCATATAAATTGACAAGCTGATTCTAAATCCTTATGAACACATAAAGGAACTAGTATAGCCAAAGTAATTTTGAAAATATAAACAAAGAGGATCTAAATTACATTATTTTTAGACTCACTACAAAACAGCAATATTACAGTGTGGTATTGATGTAAGATTAAACATATGGGTCTATGAAACAGAAAAAAAAATCTAAAAATGAACCCACACTATATATGGTCAATTGACTTTTGACAAAGATGTCAAAGCAATTTAATGAATTGAATGATAATATTTTCAACCGATAATACTGGAACAACAGAAAGCCACATTTTAAAAATCACTTTACCAAATTAATTTTAAATGAATTATAGACCTAAGTGTAAGAGCTATAACTACATAGCTGTTAGTGGAAAACAGGAAAAAACCTTTACTATATTGGGATAGGAAAAGATTTCTTAGATTGCACACAAGCCGGGCTTGGTAGCTCAGCCTGTAATCCCGCGCCTTTGGGAGGCTGAGGTGAGTGGATTGCCTGAGCCCGCGGGTTCGAGACCCGCCTGGGCAGCGAGACCTCATCTCTACAATAAATCAAAAAAATCAGCTGGGCGTGGTAGCGCGTGCTTGTAATTCCAGCTACTTGGAAGGCTGAGGCGGAAGGATCACCAGAGCCCAGGACAACAGAGTGAGACTCCAACTCAAAAAAAAAAAAGATTGCACACAAAAGAGAGAACTATAAGATTTAAAAAGGAGAAATTAGACTTCATTGAAAAAAAGTAAGACTTCTGCCCCTTAAAAGACATCACTAAATAAATAAATAAAAAGGCAGGCCACAGAGTTGTCAAAATAGTCACAATGCATATTTCTGATGAAGGATTTATATCCAAAATACCTAAAGACCTCTTATAACTCAGTACTAAGATGACAGACAACTAAAATAAACATGGACAAAAGATTTGAACGGACACCTCACAAAATAAGAAAACTGAAAATATGCACACAAAACAATACTTAAAGTTTTTATTTGTGAGCGTTTGCCTGGAGACAGGGCTAGGCAGTGAATTTCAAAATGCATTGCAGACTCTTCCACAACCTAACAAGGCACCCGTGTGTTGACTTTTTTCCCTTCCTTGTTTTACGTCTCTAGTCCCTCACGTCTTCCCTGAGATCATTTCACAATAAACCACCTCATGCATGATTTGATTTCACACTCTGCTTTCAAAACAATACAGGCTAGGACACAATGGGGAAGCAAGTAAAAATACCATAATAATAAATGAAAAGTATAATGGGTTCACTATGTGCTAGGCTCTGCTCTAAGATCTCTGCATATTGTAACTTACATCTAGCAACAACCTCACTTTAGAGATGAGAGAAAGCAGAGGCAGTAGAAAGGTAAGTGATGAGTAGGACGGTGGGTAACAATGACAAATGCTGCTAAAAAATGGATTTGACAAGTGGTATGTGATTAACAAACTGCATACCAGAAATTTCATTGGCATAATGGGAGTAGAATCTAGCTCTGATGAGACTTTTAAATGATCTTAACTGAAACTCAGTCCCCATTTACGCAAAAATATTGATGTCCTAACACTTGGAGAAATAGTAAGAAATACTGTGTTGGATAAATTTAACAAATCCTTCTTACACACTCAGACTCTAAAATTCTCTAAACTTCTTTATTACAGAAAATTTGATATCGAGGACTTGAGGATATGCAACACAAGAATATTCTTTGGGACTCCTAAAAATGTAGGTACTGTAGAGAATAAAGTAAAACAATAATGAAATGTGTTGTTGACCAAAGAAAAAGGAGAACTGAATACAATCGTGGTAAGAAGAAACCTATATTAGAGGTCAACTGTGATGACATTTACCCATTTTATCATAACAGAACTTTTGTATCACAGTGTGAATTCTAAAATATGTTTCGTATTTCAGTTTTTTTGTGTGTGTTGAGTTGTATACTATTATTTATCTTTAAATACTAAATACAAAAATAAGTTTGAACATGAAGATCAAAAAAGAATTATTGATCTGAGAAAATAAAAAATCTCTAGCATTTGTCATAGTTTTGCCATCCACAGTCACACTGTTTTTCACAAGTAAACTCCAAGACTCTTAATTATTGGTAAATGAACATGTGACATATTTATTATGAGCTTGCAAAGTTATTTATTCATCTTTTTTTCTTCTATGTAATCGATATGATGATAAGCTACAAAGTCCAAAATGTAATAAATTCTAAGCACCTAGCCTCAAAATTCTGGCTTCTTATTTATGACTAATCAACAAAAAGTTCAGATTGGAAAGTTAGCCAGTATGTTCAAGTATAAATCCCAATAAATAGGACAGCAGTTGATACTCTTAGGATACTTATGGCAATTGGTGTCTATCCACCATCTCTGTTTGCACATCATTGCAACTAACATGCTCATCATTATAACAAGTGCTGTCATTTATCAGGTGTTCATCACTTTAAAATGAAACTAACCTTGAAACAAATTGAAAGCAAAACTTTAAGATGTCTGTACACTCTTGAAATAAGAAGATGCTTGGCAGGAATAAATATGTGCTGGCAACACATCTCCTCTCGTATTTCAAGGACAGAATTGAAACCATATTTCCATGGGGTGCGAGCACTGATTGCTATATGTTCTCATAAACAGAGAACTACAAACAGTACTGCAGCATTCTCTTGATCCTCTTTCACTTTTATGTGAAGTCCAAAAATGCATCATTTAAAGAAGGCTTCTGAATTCGATTCAAAAACAGACAGGGATTCATATGTCACAAGCAGAGGCAGAGCACACTCTAGGTAAAAGAAAAACAAACAAAACCACACTTGTGTTCAACGGGAAAGGCTTAAAACCATTATTCGCTAATGGTTCTAAAATGAGTGAGCACAAATTATAGACGATCTCAAAGTTTTATTTACGTTGTAAGTTTTGTCCTTTCATCTCTCTTCCTCCCTCCAGTAATGGTGAGGCCTGGTCATTCAGTCCAATGCAGCAAAGAACTTCTTAATCTCTCTTCACTTAATTCCTCTCAGGAGTTTTATCATCACCCACAAAATACTATGTTGGTTAGCTTCTACCGACCTTGGGCGCTGCACCTCTCACCAACCTCCCTTCCTTCTCTAATGAGCCCCAGCCACACTGGTGGTCTTCCAGTTCCTCAAACGCTCCCTGGGTCTCTCTGCCTTTGACTCTTGTACATGCTACTCCTTTTGCCTGAAAAACCATTGCCCATCAGTATTCTCCCGGATAACTTGCACGCATGCTTCAGATTTCGACATTAACGTCATTTACTCCAGGAAGATGACTCTTCACCCTAAGATTGTCTCGAGTCCTATCATATCCTTTCATAACATCCTAAGCATCTTCATAGTACATATATGATTAGAAACAAATATTAACTTTGGAATCATTTATTTCATGTTTCTGAATAGGTCTCTTAAAGTCTGAGATCTTTTCTGTCTTGTTGGTCCTTGAGTCCTAAGTAATCAAGTCCTAAGTCCAATTAATGCTCTAAATATTTAAGTGTATGAATAATTACTTGGGAAAGAAAAAAGGCAGGTAGAGAAAGTGGAAGAGAGAAAGAAAGAGGAGCATGAAGGTAAGACTGAATGTCTATTAGCCAAGTGCTGTTGTTCAAACCAGACAGCAATTATCAAACATCGTGTACAAGGAAAGACCCCGAAAAAAACGGAATTTATTTAGTTAAAATTGTGTATTAATTCTTACATGTTTAAACTTTAGTCACCTTCAAAGTACTCATTGTTTGGTGCAATACACCTATTGAGATTATTTTATCACTACTCAACAATTTTTAAACTCATCAGTGTTGATGCCTTTTAGTGCTTTTGGCGTTTTTGTTTTACCTCTTTCACACTGTCAAAAGGTTTTCCTTGGTGTACTTTCTCATCCAGGGAAACAAATTTTAAAAAGCACTTGGGGTGAGATGGAGTAAACAGGGAGGGTGGGGCACAGGGGTCATGCTGTTTTTGGTCAAAATCTCAGTGTGGTGGGCAGGTTTGCTCATAAATCACCCACCATGAAGTGGCTAAACACATCGAAAGAATCTCAAACAAAAAATTCATTGAAGCCAAACAGCCTCTCACAACAATGTTAACATGTACGCTGATGCAGATGTGTTTCTAGAACACCTACCTAGCAGGAGAAGCCTGAACTACAAGGGGCTGACCCTCTAAAAATAATTCTGGGTTTTTTAGGATTGCCTCCCCCATATATGTATGCAATGGCCAAATAGAAAAGGTATGTTTAAAATCTGTCCTAAACAAGTATCAAGAGTCAAGGGAAGAAACTCAGAGAATTTGAGTTCAGATAGAGGCAGATGGTAGCATAGAGATAGAATCCAAAGCTGAGGCGGTCAGGGATGGCTAATGCCTGCAAAGAAGCTTTCTTATCATTTCAGATTTTGTTTGTATGATAATCCTGGTCCATAAAGAAATCTGAAAAAAGTACTTTAGGCCAGTTGTTTCCTTCTGGACTTTGATTCTGGTCAACCTCAACAATTTTGTCACTATATACTTCTGTCTGAATATTTTGTCATGTATTGGACACAAAAAATTTATGTCCTGGCTAGGTGAGGTGGCTCATGCCTGTAATCCCAATACTTGAGGAAGCTGAGGCGGAAGGATCACTTGAGCCCAGGAGTTCCAGAGCAACATAGAGAGACCTTGTTATTACAAAGTAAATAAATAAATAAAATAAATAAATTAACCAAGCATGGTGGCATGTACCTATAGTCCCAGCCACTCAGGAGGCTGAACAGGAAGGATCGCCTGAACCCAGGAGACTGAAGCTGTGGTGAACTGTGATGGTGCCACTGTACTCCAACCTGGGCAGCAGAGTGAGACTTGGAGTCAAAAAAAGAAAAGAAAAGAAATTTAACTCCAGTAAAGAAAGCAAGTATTCTTAAAATTATATCCTAGAGACCCACAAAAATTTCCAGGTAGGTTTTATTCTCTTTATTTATTAAACAAATTTTGTGCCGGGCTCGGTGGCTCAACCTGTAATCCCGCACTTTGGGAGGCTGAGGTGAGTGGATTGCCTGAGCCCGCGGGTTCGAGACCCGCCTGGGCAACTTGGCGAGATCTCATCTCTACAATAAATCAAAAAATCAGTCGCCCGTGGTAGCGCACGCCTGTGATTCGGCTAATCGGAAGGCTGAGGCGGAAGGATCGCCGGAGCCCAGTGGGTAGAGGCTGCGCCCAGGAATCTGGCTTTAGTAGTCCCGTGGAACCCAACTAAATTTAAGGGATAAATTCTTGGTTGCCTCAATCAAGAGGACCAGAAGTTTGCTGGGAATATAAAATGACACTTCTCATTTCCAAGTGGCAAGTAGCTCTGAAGTACTTGGAGAACTAGAAGCCCAGATTCCAGGTAAGTCTTTATAACGTTTACCCTGGAGAATTTGAGGATTGAGGCCTCCTGTA